>NC_085844.1:249551184-249851184 GCF_035594765.1 Anolis carolinensis
GGCACATATTGGAATGTTTGCTGCTTCAAAGTGGCCCTGAAGATGCCAGAATCGCCTCTCCAACCAGCTTGTCTTTCTCACCAATCCCATTGCTTGTGCCTTGGCTGGCCCATGATCAAAGCTGGTCCCGCTGCCTCCACCTTACCCACAACATCCTACCCATTAGACAGAAGGTAAAACCTTACAAGAAAGACATCAGGTAGCAAAGGACATGTTGTTGGCTCATCCCTAGCTTTTCCCCGGCCCTCTGCTCTTCCAAATCTTATGATGCTCCTGTTGAACCATGTTGTCCTTTCAGAGAGGTTCCCAGTGTCGTTCTGTTACCCCATTGCAACCACATTGGCGTTTTCCCTTCATCAAGCTCACATCCTGATTCCCTGATGCCACAGGGAGCCTTATCTTCGCCCTCCAGTTCTGCACATTGGCACTTTGCTTCCCCACCTACTATTGAGAGGATGATTGCCCAGACTTATCTGCCGAGGTTTTACCCTCTTGTGAAGACTGAAAATCACTTTTCCTCTGTAAAATGGCTTTCTTTGCTTAAAAATTCTGATTTTCGAAATGAGGTCACCTCTGGGATATTTTTGTTCTGTGTTTTTTTAACAGAAGCAGGATATGATCTGTCAAGAATTTGTTTGATTGAGACGAATTACTTTCCTCAGTCTCAATTCCACTCCCGACGAATCTGGCAGCAATTTCAGCTGTAAACAGCGGCTTAAACTTTATTTACAACTTATATACATATCATGCCGGACAATAGAGGCTGATGCACATTCCAATCTTATCTTAAACATGACGTATATCCCGTCACAAAGCAGAACCTCCAACTAGCTACGCTCTAGCAATGCATTTCCACTCTATGCATCTAACTATTGCACTACTGGATTACATATGCACACTGACAGACAGCTTTAAACTCTAAGCACAATTTCACACTACATTAAAACAATTTCATCAACAAGCCCCTCCTGAAATTTTGTGTGAGTTTAAAGCTTCTATACTTAATACCACAACATTGTTAATACATCTCTACTCAGTATAACATAACACCACTCCCTGTCTCATGGAATTCAATAGACTACTTATGCATATCACAACTTGCAAATACGTTGTTCTTCCAAATACATTGCTGTTGGTGGCAGGATAGATCTTAAAGCCTTCCTGATAAGATCAGGAAGGCTTTAAGATCTATCCTGCCACCAGCAGCAAGTGCAAGAAGTCCCGTATCCATCCTAGAATCATAGAGCTGGAAGAGATTACAAGCATTGAATAACCATGACGTTTGCAAAGTCAATCAGTCAGGGTATCTGCATAGAGGTAGCCTTGCCTTTTGTTGCCTGGTTGACTTTGCACCTTCATGGCTACTCAAATGTTACTGAAGCTTGCTAAAGACAACATTCACAATTGCTTTAACAGACAAGGGTTCTTTCTTCCACCCTGGACATTATTCCATAGGAATATATATACCCCACTTTCCTCATTTCCAACAGAACCTCTGAAGATGCCAGCCACAGATGCAGGTGAAACGTCAGGAGAAAATGCTGCTGGAGCATGATCATACAGCCTGAAAAACTCACAGCAACTCATTAGAAATTTCTTCCTAATGCTTAAGTGCAACCTTTTCCTGTAGCTTGAATCCATTGCTTCATTGTGTCTCAGAGCCTTTTCACATAGCCATCTAACCCAGAATAGTAAGGTAGATAATCCATAATATTTGCTTTGAACTGGATGATCTGAGTCCACACTGCCATATAATCCAGTTCAGTGTGGATGTTATACAGTTATGTGGAAAGGGCGTAAGTCTCAGGGGTCCTCAAACTTTTTAAGTGGAGGGCCAATTCACAGTCCCTCAGACTGTTGTGGGGGGGGGGGGGGGGGCGGACTATGAAGAAATAGTCCAAAATTAGGATTGTTGTTGTTGTGTGCCTTCAAGTCGTTTCAGACTTAGGTCAACCCTAAGTCTAAAGTTTAGGACAGAGGCCAGGTCAATGGCCTCGGAGGGCCTTAGTTTGGGGACCCCTGATCTAGACAATCTCATAAGACCATAGATAAGCAATAAAGCCTCCAAAGACCACTGAGATGGTCTCACAAGACCATCGGTAAGGAAAGGGACCCTCAAAGGCCATCTAGATGATCTCATCAGGCCATCAGAAGACCATAGATAAGTAAAGGGACTTCAAAGACCATCTAGATGGTTTCATAAGAGCATAGGTAAGGAAAGGGGCCCCCAAAGGCCATCTAGACAATCTCATAAAACTACAGGTAAGGGACCCTCAAAGGCCATCTAGACGGCCTCATAGGACCATAGGTAAGGAAAGGGACCCTCAAAGACTATCTAGATGGTTTCATAAGACCATAGGTAAAGAAAGGGGCTCCCAAAGGCCATCTAGATAATCTCATAAAACTATAGGTAAGGAAAGGGACCCTCAAAGGCCATCTAGACCATCTCATAGGACCATAGGTAAGGAAAGCGACCTCCACAAGCCATCTAGATGGTTTCATAAGGCCGTAGCTAAGCAAAGAGACCTTCAAAGACCATCTAGACAATCTCATAAGGCTATAAGTAAGCAAAGAGACCTCCAAAGACCAAGTAGACTTAGGTCAACCCTAAGTCTAAAGTTTAGGACAGGGGCCAGGTCAATGACCTTGGAGGGCCGCATCCGGCCCCCGGGCCTTAGTTTGGGGACCCGTGCTCTAGAACAACAGAAAACACGCTTACTCTCTCTTCAATGTGAAATCCTTTCAAATATTGAAACGTGACTATGATATCCCCTTTCTCTCACCCTTCATCCTCAAATCACTAAGCCGCTCCTCAAAAGGATTCACGTTTTCCATGGCTTTGACCATTTTGGTCACCTTCCATCTTGTCCATCTCTTTCTTGAAATGTTTTGCCCAGAACTGGACACAAGATTATTCCATGTGAAGTCTAACAACCAATACACTGTAGACTCATGTTGTGCTTCTGGTCTTTTACAACTCCTAAATCCCTTCTGTACTGTTATGGAGCCAGATGTTGCCCATTGTATATCTATACCTTGGTGTAATATTTTACATTTTTCCCTTGTTGACATTCATCTGCTGCCCCCAAACCAAAGATTTGGATCCGTGTGGGTTTCAGTGTTGGAGTTTTGGGCAGGAAACGGCTCCTTCCTGCTCGAGCCAAGCTGCGGGTCGGAGGAAGCAAACTCCCAGCCTTCCTGGAGCATCCCACAGATGGGCCAAAACAAGGCTGCCTTGTGCAAACTTCTATGTGCTGCTAACCTCTTTGCCCTTCTGAGCTGCGAGAAAGGGAAAGGGAGAGGCCGGGCGCATTGTGCGCATGAGTGTGTGTGGCAACAACACGCACACAGCCCTCCCGAAACACAGCAGACCTGCCTAATGTATCCCATCTGTGCAGGCTTTTCCTCTTCCTCCTCCTCCTCACCTTCCATTTGCCACCAACAGACAGGAATTGTTTTATGCAGAGGATAACACACGGCCCGTTTCTCCTCTGCTCACCCCAGGGTCGGCTTCCTGATGGGAAGAGAGCTTGAGAAACCGGCCTTCATGGAGCCCAGCTGGGTTTGGTACAGAGAATCACTTGTTTTTAACCTAGTGGTTCCCAAGCTTTCGCCCTCCAGGTGTTTTGGACTTCAACTCCCACAATTCCTAACACCTGGAGGGCCACAACAAGATTAGTACACAGCAGATAAGATCACTATGCTGGCTGTTGTATTGGATCACATGTTGGACACTTCCCGAGTGTCTAGGGCAGGGGTCCCCAAACTATGGCCCACGGGCCACATGTGGCCCATTGAAGCCATTTATCCGGCCCCCATGGCACAAAAGCAGAAGGGGGTTGGCCTAAATGGTCCAAGGGTTTCTTCCAACCCTCTTTTTATAATAATAATAATTATTATTATTATTGTTATTATTATTGACACAACAACATTGTATGACACAGCAAACAAGATATGCTGGATTTCGTATCACAAAATCACAAGTTGGACACTTCCCAAGTGTTTAGAACTGTGTGATGTATTTTCGGATGATGCGTGCAGATCCCAGTAGGGTGCCCTTTTGCAGTTGTTGTTGTTGTTGTTGTTGTTGTTTTTATTATTATTATTATTATTATTATTATTATTATTATTATTAACATTAAGGCTGGGTGGCCATCTATCAGAGGTGCTTTACTTGTGCTTTTGGTGCACAAAGGCAGAAGGGGGTTTGGCTAAATATTTTTTTTTATTATTATTATTATTATTATTATTATTATTATTATTATTATTATTGTTATTATTATTATTATTGTATGACACAGCAAATAAGATAGATATGCTGGATTTTGTATCACAAAATCACAAGTCGAACACTTCCCAAGTGTTTAGAACTGTGTGATGTATTTTTGGAAGATGCGTGCAGATCCCAGTAGGATGGTCTTTTGCAGTAGTAGTTGTTGTTGTTATTATTATTATTATTATTATTATTATTATTATTATTATTATTAACATTAAGGCTGGGTGGCCATCTATTAGATGTGCTTTACTTGTGCTTTTGGTGCACAAAGACAGAAGGGGGTTTGGCTAAATATTTATTGTTATTATTAATATTATTATTGCTCAGTGGCCAACTATAGTCCGGCCCCCCAGTAGTCTGAGGGATCGTGAACTGGCCTCCAGTTTCAAAAGTTTGGAGACCCCTGGTGTAGGGCTATGTGTTGTACCGGCAAATACTGCGTACACATCCAAGTAGGGTGGCCTTTTGCAGATGGCAGGTGGTAATTTTGTCAGCACAGATTGTGTTTAAGTGCTGGCCAAGCTCTTTATGCACTGCACCCAGGGTGCCGATCACCACTGGGACCACTCTGACTGGCTTGTGCCAGAGTCTTTGCAGTTTGATCTTTAAATCCTCATATCACATAAGCTTTTCCAGTTGCTTCTTGTCGATTCTGCTGTCCCCTGGGATTGCAACATTGACGATCCATACTTTGTTTATCATATAATCATCATCATTATTATATTTATAAAAAAGGTAAAGGTTTCCCCTGACGTTAAGTCCATTCATGTCTGACTCTGAGGGTTGGTGCTCATCTCCATTTCTAAGCCAAAGAGCCGGTGTTGTCCATAGACACCTCTTAGGTCATGTGGCTGGCATGACCGCATGGAGCGCCGCTACCTTCCCACAGAAGCGGTACCTATTGATCTACTCACATTTGCATGTTTTCAAACTGCTAGGTTGGCAGGAGCTGGAGCTAACAGTGGGCACTCAAGCCGCTCCCGGGATTTGAACCTGGGACCTTTCGGTCTGCAAGTTCAGCAACTCAGCGTTTAACGCACTTCACCATTGGGGCTCCATTATATTTATATCCTGGATGGACCAACCTGGATGACGTTGAGAAGTCTCAAGCGCCTTCAAATCAGTTCTTTGGCACAAGAGGAAGACTTTGCGTCTTCAAACATAGGCTATTTGGACTGAGGCTGAGGATTGTTCCGGCATTCACAGCCATTGAGAAAGAGGGACCTGGAAAAGCTTCTCAGCTGCAAAGCTCCTTGGACTCAAGACAACCAGAGACTGTAATGCATATTTTCCTTTACCCCTTTGAAACTTCCAGCTTATTGCCTTAAAGGGATAACCTTTTGAAACAATAAAACCAGTTATCTACAGTGTTTTGATCCTTGGGAGTTCCAGCTTCCCTAAAGGAGGGCAAGAAGCAATCCCCTGGGGAAAGATGTCTCGTCCATGCCTCTTCCGCTAAGAGTTATAGCCCCAGGCGCAATGGCACAGGCCCCGAGGGGAAGTAAAGGAGAGAATTCCAAGAGAGCAATAAAACAAGCCTTTTATTGTTATCACAGCTAATGATAAGGCAAACAGCTGTAGGCACCCACTCTCATGGATCCATACCATGCAAATGGCTGCCGCCCCATGTGCGTAGCAAACAAAGAATATATACCTTTGGCTTATCTAAAATTGACCAATGGCTGAGGGTCTTCCTCACCTTCCACACCTACTTGGTATAAATTATATCAATGACCTCACTTGTTTACTCTGAGCTTTCTTCTCTCTTTAGAACTTCCTGGAGAAAGGCACCAGCTCACAGGAAGAGAGGGGCATATGCAGAGGCAAAGCTACATAGGCAAAAGCTTACTATTTTCTGGCTTATGGTCCCTTCAACCACATAATCAATTTTTGCTTGCCTTCAAGGTATATGCACACCTTCCTGTTTGACTATTGACTTATGGTGACCCCATGAATTTCGGAGAGTCTTACTGACAAGGGATTCTCAGAGGTGGTCTGCCATTGCCTTCCTCTGAAACGTAGCCTGAGGTTTATTGGCAGGCTCTCATCCAAGGGCCAACTCTTTCGCCTCTACAATCTGGAGCAGACTATGCCCCTCCAGATACACTGGACTCGCCCACACCAATGCAGAGGAAACCGAGACAGTGTTCATTGTGTTCCCTCCACATTTTGGA
The DNA here is from genome assembly GCF_035594765.1 of Anolis carolinensis. Classification (NCBI taxonomy): domain Eukaryota; kingdom Metazoa; phylum Chordata; class Lepidosauria; order Squamata; family Anolidae; genus Anolis; species Anolis carolinensis. The sequence continues at coordinate 249,557,635 of NC_085844.1, forward strand.
GCAGGAGGGAGGGAGGAAGAAAGAGGAGAGGTGGGGCAGCCCTGGTCCCTCTCTGGGTCTCCTTCCTCGCCCGAGGCCACCCACAAAGCGCTTATAAGGGCTGATTGGGGAGTGAGAAGAAGGCTCTCCTGGGACCAAGCCCAGCACGCTCGCTGCCTGAGAACAAGGGATGATGCAATTCCTGACCCTTTCTGGTCGTTCACCAGAAAATAGGAATCCTGCCAGGAAAAGATGATTAATAGTGGAGTTTTGTTAAACTTTTCATCCGTTTCAACTCTAGTTTTGGGCTGGGAAAGATGTGTGTGTGTGTAGAGTCGGTTGCTAATCCAGGCCTGGGCAAACTTGGGCCCTCCAGGTGTTTTGGACTTCAACTCCCACAATTCCTAACAGCCTACCGGCTGTTAGGAATTGTGGGAGTTGAAGTCCAAAACACCTGGAGGGCCCAAGTTTGCCTTTTTTCTACAGCAAAGCATTATGAACTCTCCAATTTTAAGCACTTCTGCTTGGGTTTCTCACTGCTTTGAGCTTTTCCCCCAATAAGAAGCCATGCCAAGATTGGACCTCCAACTCCACATACAATTCTCAGGTCAACCCTTTCAAAGAGCAGTTGTATACTCCTGGCTGTAAACAAATATACAGCTCATGTGCAAGCCTTTTGTCTTAATGGCTTGTGTTATATATTCTTTCATTCAGGGTCGTAGGTATGATATGGATAACTTCATCATGCGAGGCAAGGAGTATGCAAAGGCTGTTGTAACTGTGTTCAAACAACATAGGCCCCTTCTACACTGCCATATAATCCAGATTATCAAAGCAGAGACTCTACGCCAGGAGTCCTCAAACTTTTTAAGTGGAGGGCCAATTGTGTTGTGTGCCTTCAAGTCATTTTAGACTTAGGTCAATCCTAAGTCTAAAGTTCAGGACAGAGGCCAGGTCAATGACCTTGGAGGGCCGCATCCGGCCCATGGGCCTTAGTTTGGGGATCCCTGATTTAGACGATCTCCTAAGACCATAGGTAAACAAATAGACCTCCAAAGACCATCTAGATCAGGGGTCCTCAAACTAAGGCCTGGGGGCCGGATGCGGCCCTCCAAGATCATTTACCTGTCCCCCGTCCTCCGTTTTATAATATAATATTTTTATATCAGTTTTAATAATATAATATATTATATATACATATAATATTGATAAAGTATTACAATGTTATACAATATAATACTCATAATAATACCATATAATAATATTAATTATATGTTATATATTACATATAATATTACAGTATAGTGGTATAGTTCAATATCTATATATATAAAAGAGTGATGGCAGCACGGCAATTCACAAAACAACAAAAGTACAGGCCCCCCACCTCAAAATTTGACAACACAACCCATCACCACGCCTCAAGGTTGATACAACAAAAAGAAAAGAAAAATAAAGTCCTAATTAGAGGGAGAGCAATAATTTTTTTATCCAATTGCTGCCAGTTTAGAGGGCTAATCTCTGCCCACTTGGTTGCCTAGCAACCAAGGGACAGCCAGGTTTCAGTTAGGGGACAGGCAGATTGAGGCCTCACTTAGACTTCTTCCACAGATTATTTAATTTGCACTGGATTATATGGCAGTGTAGACTCAAGGCCCCTCCACACAGCTATATAACCCATTTATAATCTTATATTATCTGCTTTGCACTGGATTATCTTGACTCCACACTGCCATATAATCCACTTCAGTGTGCATTTTATACAGCTGTGAAGAAGGAGCCTCATATAATCCAGTTCTGAGCAGATAATATAAGATTATCAATATACAGTAGAGTCTCACTTATCCAACATAAACAGGCCGGCAGGATAAGTGAATATGTTGGATAATAAGAAGGGATTCAGGAAAAGCCAATTAAACATCAAATTAGGTAATCGTTATACAAATTAAGCACCAAAACATCATATTATACAACAAATTTGACAGAAAAAGTAGTTCCATGCGCAGTAATGCTATGTAGTATTTACAGTAGAGTCTCACTTATCCAACGTTCTGGATTATCCAACGCATTTTTGTAGTCAATGCTTTCAATATATCGTGATATTTTGGTGCTAAATTCATAAATACAGTAATTACTATATAGCATTACTGTGTACTGAACTACTTTTTCTGACAAATTTGTTGTCTAACATGATGTTTTGGTGCTTAATTTGTAAAATCATAACTTAATTTGATGTTTAATAGGGTTATCCTTAATTCCTCATTATCCAACATATTCTCTTATCCAACATTCTGCCAGCCCGTTTATGTTGGATAAGTGAGACTCTACTGTACTGTATTTACAAATTTACCACTAAAATATCACAATGAATTTAAAACACTGACTACAAAAACATTGATTATGAAAAGGCAGACTGCGTTGGATAATCCAGAACATTGTATAAGCGAATGTTGGATAAGTGAGATTCTTCTTTAATATGAAATAATTACTGGGATAGAATAATGCAAAACAATATAATCTCTAAAACCAGGACAGGGGAATTCCAAACAGGAAACAATCGGGGCCAGCTAACACCTCCCAACAAAGTATTCCCATCATCAAAGTCTGGCAAATCCTGTTTTCTCAGGGCCACAGACAGTAGAAGCACATAAAATATCGCAAACAACACCACTCTGAAAACAAGGGAATTCCAGACAGGAAACAATCAGGGCCAGCTAACACCTCCCAACAAAAAATTCACTCAGGGAGGAAACAGCCAGGCTTTAAAGCTGCAAGGCCATTACATCCTAATCATTTTTCCTAATTGCAGCATTCATACTTGCCTCCAACAAACAAAAAAACCCAATCAGAAATATTGTATATTCACAACCTTTAGGAAATAATATCCCCTGATGGCGCAGCGTGTTAAAGCGCTGAGCTGCTGAACTTCTGGACCGAAAGGCCACAGGTTTGAATTGGGGGAGCGGAGAGAGCCCCCACTGTTAGCCCCAGCTTCTGCCAACCCAGAAGTTCGAAAACATGCAAATGTAAGTGCATCAATAGGTACTGCTCCGGCGGGAAGGTAACGCCGCTCCATGTAGTCATCCCACATGACCTTGGAGGAGTCTATGGACAACGCCGGCTCTTCGGCTTAGAAATGGAGATGAGCACCAACCTCCAGAGTCAGACACGACTGGACTTAATGTCTGGGGAAAACCTTTAACCTTGACCTTAACTACCACCAATTCCTCAATACTTTATTTCCCATACCACCAGACCTCGCCACAGCAACGCGTGGCCGGGCACAGCTAGTAGTAACATATAATGCCAATATTGTGCTATGCTAATAATATATTGTATGTACATACAGCTGCTCTGAGTCCCCTTCGGGGTGAGAAGGGCAGGATATAAATGTAGTAAAGAAATGTAGTAAATGAATAAATAAATAATTTTAGGACTTAGGCTCACCCAAAGTCTGAAATGACTTGAAGGCACACAACAACAACAATCCTACTTAACTTGACTATCTCATTGACCAGAAGCAGGCCCACACTTCCCATTGAAATCCTGATAGGTTTACAGTATGTTGGTTAAAATTGTTTTTACTTTTAAATATTGTATTGTTCTTTCATTTACCAATATTGTGCTATGGTAATAATATAATATATTGTGTATACATATTGATAATAATATTATAATGTAATACAATATAATATTTATTTATTTATTACAGTATTTCTACCCCACCCTTCTCACCCAATAGGGGACTCAGGGTGGCTAATAATAATACAATATAATAATATTGTATAATATAATAATATTAATTATATATTATATATTAAATGTAATATTACTAATAATATTATAGTATAGTGGTATAGTACAATATGGTAATATATAATGCTAATATTGTGCTATGCTAATAATATAATATATTGTAAGTACATACAACTTGTAAGCTGCTCTAAGTCCCCTTCGGGGTGAGAGAGGATGGGGTATAAATGTAGCAAATAAATAAATAAATAAATAATTGTTGCTGGGTTTTTTTCTGCACTACAAATAAGACATGTGTAGTGTGCATAGGAATTTGTTCATATATTTTTTTCAAATGATAATTCGGCCCCTCAACAATCTGAGGGACCATGAACCGGCCCTCCACTTAAAAAGATTGAGGACCCCTGATCTAGATGGTCTCATAAGACCATTGGTAAGGAAAGGGGCCCCCAAAGGCCATCTAGACAATCTCACAAAACCATAGGTAAGGAATGGGACCCTCAAATGCCATCTAGACGGTCTCATAGGACCATAGGTAAGGAAAGGGACCTCCAAAAGCCATCTAGATGGTCTTATAAGACCGTAGCTAAGCAAAGAGACCTTCAAAGTGTCAGAGTAGTGCGCACAGCGTAGCAGCAGATGAATGACGTCAGTTGAGCTCAGAACGAAGGAACGTCAGAGACGATGTAAAAAAGTATGTACAAAGTTTACTGAACAAAACAAACAGACTTGCAGACGATAGACACAGGACTTTCAATCTAGACAAACAGCACAGATCTTCTCAGCAAGCAGAACAGATCTCATCTGATGCAATCAGCAATGATACAAACACACTTGTAGTCTGGACACTCCTCTCTGGCTCCAGCCACATATCCAAGGTCAATACAGCTTCTTACCAAATTAACTCTTTACACACTATAGCATTTCCTGGATGATGCAATACATGCTAGACACAAATTTCATTTAAACACTATCTATACACAAATCCCACATTAACACAAAGGCCATCTAGAGGATCTCATAAGACCATAGGTAAGTAAAGAGACCTCCCAAGACCAGGTAGACTTATATCAACCCTAAGTCTAAAGTTTAGGAAAGGGGCCAGGTTAATGACCTTGGAGGGCCGCATCCGACCCACGGGCCTTAGTTTGGGGACCCCTGCTCTACGCTGTCTGCTTTGAACTGGATTGAATCTACGCTGCCATATAATCCGGTTCGAAGCAGATAATGTGTACTTTAGATGGCAGTGTAGAAGGGGCCTTAATTAATCCTCCGTGGCCCCACTTTTCCAGATGCTTTAAAAATGTCCCAGCGTCTCCCTCCTTCTCTCACTTTATCATCATCTTACTTCAATGGCTGCAAACCGAGGCCCCACCTAGAATGCCATACAGCACAGTTTCAAACTGCATTATATGGTCAGTATAGTAGACTCATATAATGCAATTGAACTGCATTAGATGAGCCTACACTGACCATATAATGTAGTTTGAAGCCAATTATATGGAGCCCCCGGTGGCGCAGTATATTAAGGTGCTGAGCTGCTGAACTTGCAGACCAAAAGGTCGCAGGTTTGAATCCGAGAGTGGATTGAGTGCCCACTGTAAGCTCCAGCTTCTGCCAACCGAATAGTTCGAAAACATGCAAATGTGAGTAGATCAATAGGTACCGCTCCAGTGGGAAGGTAACAGAGCTCCATGCAGCCATGCCAGCCATGTGACCTTGGAGGTGTCTACGGACAATGCCGGCTTAGAAATTGAGATGAGCACCAATCCCCAGAGTCGGACACGATTGGACTTAACGTCATGGGAAACCTTTACCTTTACTATATGGCAGTCTAGACAGGGCCTGAGTTTAAAGTGCAAAAGTAGTTTGCATTCAGTGTTAGCTCAACATTTGGGAGAGGAGGGAGCAAAATCTTGTCTTTCCCAATAGGCTCAGACAAAAGCAACCTGCCACAGGCTGTCCTAGTTTATCTGTTCTTCCTCATTCATAACTTTTGCCATCTTAATTGCTTGCTGATGTTGCTTTGCCACACAAGTTGGAGGATAGACAGATTCTTTCTTTCTCTCCTCTTTTCTTTGCCTTAAAGCTACAGCTCGCTGCAGACAGGATGGAATAATCTTGTTTCAAGGGTTTAAAAGTTCTTGGGATGGTGGAGAGAAAGATTGTTACAGCCGCACCCTTTCCCTTCTTCCCTTTCATGACTCTTCAGACACATTTTCAGAGGAGGAAAAACAAGATAAAACTGGGAATGAATATAGACCCCCTCCCTTCTCTTCCTTGCCTTCGACTTGGCTGCCCAGCCAAAGATGCATATTTTCAACGCATCTCCCCAACTTTCTTTTGTGGAGCCTGATGTCATGAGAACCGCCTTCAGTGAACTATCTCTACACATATCTATACCAGTTTGGCACTTTCCCAATGCCTAGGCTCCATTCTATGGAATGCTGGGATTTGTAGTTTAGTGAAGGACTTAGAATTCCCTGTTAGAGAATGCCAGTCCGTTCTATTAAACCAGGCATGGGCAAACTTGGGCCCTCCTTCCAGGTGTTTTGGACTGCAACACCCACAATTCCTAACAGCTGGTAGGCTGTTAGGAAGTGTGGGAGTTGCAGTCCAAAACACCTGGAGGGAGGGCCAAAATTGGCCCATGCCTGGGTTAAAGTGATGCCAAACAGCCTACAATTTCCTATAAATACATGGGCATGCGACAGCTGGACAATATTAAGCATGGGCATGTGAAAAATGTGGTCAGAAAAGAATATGTTTAAAGGGTCAGAAAAATTTTGAGAGCAAATTAAATGATGAAAATATGATCAAGGCTCTGAACACCTGGGCCATCCCCGTCATCAGATACACTGCTGGGATTGTGAACTGGACACAAGCAGAGCTGGATGATCTGGACAGAAAAACAAGAAAACTGATGACAATCCACTACTCATGACACCTGCATAGTGATGTCGACAGACTTTACCTGCCCAGAAAATCAGGAGGCAGAAAGAGGGCTTCTGCAAGTGAAGCAAATGGTTGAAGAAAAGAAATATGTGCTGGCAGATTATGGGAAAGACAGTCAAGAACCAACATTGAGGGAAGTCAAGAGTAGTAAAATGTTTCAAGTGCAAAAGACAAAGAGTGAGTACTGTAAAAACACAATCCAGAGCAGAAGAGAAAACTGGTGAAAGCAGGCTCTCCACGGACAGTTCCTGGGAAAAATTGAGAGCCAAATTGACAAAGAAAAAACATGGCTGTGGCTCACAAATGGAACTTTGAAAAAGGAGATGGAGGGCCTAATCCTTGCAGCCCAAGAACAAGCCATTAGAACAAAATTGCCAGAATTGAAAAGTTGACTACAGATTTCAAGTGTAGGCTCTGCAAGAAAGCAGACAAAACGATGGATTACATCCTCAGCTGCTACAAGAAGATTGCACAGACAGACTCCAAGCAGAGGCATAATACCGTTGCTCAAATGATCCATTGGAATTTGTGCCACAAATATAATCTGCCTGTGACAAAGAACTGGTAGGATCACAAGCCTGAAAAAGTTTCAGAGAATGAACATGTCAAGCTACTCTGGGACTTCCGAATTCAAACTGACAAGAGTTTTGGAGCACAATACTCCTGACCTCATGATCGTGTTACAAAACAAAGTATGGATTGTCAGTGTTGCAATCCCAGGTGACAGCAGGATTGAAGAGAAACAACTGGAAAAGCTTACATGATTCGAGGATTTAAAGATCGAACTGCAAAGACTCTGGCACAAGCCAGTTAAGGTGGTCCCAGTGGTGATGGGCACACTGGGTGCAGTGCCTAAAGACCTTGGCCTGCATTTGAACACAATCAGCGCTGACAAAATTACCATCTCTCAGCTGCAAATGGCCACCCTACTCAGATCTTCATGCATTATTTGCCGATACATCACACAGTCCTAGACACTTGGGAAGTGTCCGACGTGTGATCCAATACAACAGCTAGCATCATGATCTTGTTTGCTGTGTAGTAATCTTGTTGCGTAAATGATGATGATGATGTGTCTTCAGAGTAGCAGAAAACAAGCTCCCCCCCCCCCCCCCAATGCAACATTTTTTTTGGATATTTAAGCATAGCTCTCATGTCCCCTTCTCTCGGCTTTCTTTCAAATGTTTAAATGTGGCTCTCGTGCCTTCCCTTTTCCAACATAAACATCCCCAGCTTCCTAAGCTGTTCCTCATAGGGCTTGGCTTCCAGAACCTTTGGCCATTTTGATCGCCGTTCCACCTTGCCCATATGTTTCTTGAAACATGTTGCCCAGAACTGAGTACAAGGTTATTCCAGGTGAGGACAAACCAAAGCCTAAGAGAGTGGGATTATGGCTTCCCGTGGCTTTTTGCACAGCTTTTTCTTGCCAAGAGCATTTGCTCCGTATCCGCCGCTTGACAAACTACAGAACCCCTCTGGCTGATCCTTCTCCATTTCCCCCAGTGCTGAGTCTTCAAAGACCCTTCCCCTGGGTGGTATGGATCATTGTCATATTATGAGGGTTGAATGAAAAGTAATGCCTCCACCTTCGTTACTTCAGTTTGGATAGGAATATTTTAATAAACCAAACACAGGAATAATCCTTAGACTGTGCTCTTTAACTACCGCGATTCACTTTCCCACATCATCACCAGACCATTGGATACATTTCTGCCACAAATGATGAACAAGTTTTCTGAAGCCGTCACAGAAGAAGTCGACACTCTGATTCCACAACCAGCGTCTCACAGGACCCATCGTGCACATGTTCTTGTGAAATGCTGATTATGCTTGAAATTTCTCTCTGAGTGATACGACGGTCGTCCTTAATCAATCTGTCAAACTTTTGCTTGTGAAGTTCGGTGGTTGCTGTCAGAGGACATCCATGTAAGTCAGATGTTCCCACCTCAACATCTTAAAACTTACTTGCCCAACGACACACAGGACTCACGTCAACACAATCCCCATAAACAGCTTGCATTCTCTGGCGAATCTCCTTTGGGGCGACACCTTCTGCTGTCAAGAATTCAGTGACTGCATGTTGCTTAAGTCACACTGACTGACCGTCTGCGCAGGGTTCCATATTTCGCACTTTAATAACACAACCGTTCAATGCTAAGGCTTCCCCATCTGCGCAGGGTTCCATACTTCGCACTTTAACAACACAACCGTTCAATGCTAAGGCTTCCCCATCTGCGTAGGGTTCCATATTTCGCACTTTAATAACACAACCGTTCAATGCTAAGGCTTCCCCATCTGTGCAGGGTTCCATACTTCGCACTTTAACAACACAACCGTTCAATTCTAAGGCTTCCCCATCTGCGCAGGGTTCCATACTTCGCACTTTAACAACACAACCGTTCAATGCTAAGGCTTCCCCATCTGCGCAGGGTTCTATACTTCGCACTTTAACAACACAACCGTTCAATTCTAAGGCTTCCCGCCAAATGGAACTGTAGAGGAGAGTCTACTTAACAAGCCAGGACTTTCCTTGCTTAGTTTCTCCATCCCTCAAAACCTCTGAGAGTGCCTGCCATAGATGTGGGCGAAATGTCAGGAGAGAATACTTCTAGAACATGGCCAGACAGCCTGGAAAACATACAACAAGCCAGGATCTGCCGCAGACCAGGACTGCCATCTGTTGAGGAGTTACAAAGGTGGAGGTATTACTTTACATTCAACCCTCGTATACTATACTATACTGTACTGTACTGTACTATACTATACTATACTATACTAATAAATACATAATGACTTTTTGCCTCTCCGACTCCCATAGGAAAGAAGCATCCAGGTAGCCGTGGCACAAGAGTGCATCACGGGTTGACTTGTTGGCCAAGAAGCGACGTGAGGTTGCTAAGCCGGTGGCAGGCCATGGGATATGGGATGCGCCAAGACATTCCTTCCGCCTCCCTGGGAGTTTCCTCCCCGACGGTTTCCTGCCGGCTGCCCTTGACCAGTTCCTGCCTTGACCACCCTTGTGGCCCGACTGGCTGGGGAAGGAGCCAAGCCGGAGAGAGCATCTGGTTCGAGTTACACACCAAAGAATCCTCTGACGTCTCCTTTCCTGTCTGGTTCCCCGGAGTTTGGCTCTGGATGGGATTCTGTCGCCCACCTTCGGGGTTTTGGTGGGGAAGCGAGGAAGAGGAGGAGGAGGAGGAAGCTCCTTTGGGGAACAGGCCAGCAGCACATACCCAAAAACACTTGGGGAGATAAACAGAAAAGGACCCAAAACCGCTCTTTGACAGGATACCTTCAGTCAGAAGACCCTTCGGAGTTTGGGAAGGACAGGGAACCCTTTACAAAGTTTCTAGACTATTTCAATGTGGGGATTTTATGCTTAACATGGAAAGTCTGACTATTACAAAATCTAAATTTCCAATGTATTGTTCAATTTCCTCCTGAAGCAATTCATGACGAGGAAGCCTTTGGAATTATTTGGTGTGACTTTTCTTTTCCATACAATACGTATTTCTGTACATCTCAGGGAAAGTAGTAATTAATGTTTTGAAGTTAAGATGAATTTTTTTTTTCGTGTCAGGAGCAACCTGAGTTGCTTCTGGAGAGAATTGGCCGTCTGCAAGGACGTTGCCCAGGGGACGCCCGGATGTTTTTGATGTTTTACCATCCTTGTGGGAGGCTTCTCTCATGTCCCTGCATGGAGCTGGAGCTGATAGAGGGAGCTCATCCACACTCTCCCCAGGTGGGATTCAAACCTGGCAGCTTTCAGGTCAGCAACCCAACCTTCAAGTCACAAGGCTTTTATCCCCTAGGCCACTGGAGGCTCCAAGATGAATGTTAAGCAAAGTAAATAAAGGCATGACTTCTTAAGATGAATGTTAAGAAATCATGTCTTTATTTACTTTGCCTGATCGTGGCACATTTAACTTATTTTTATATAAGAACTAATTACTTACTCAGAGGGAGATTTACTATTATACTGCCAGGTTACAGATACACAGATACACACACGCACATATTGCCCAGTATAGAAAAATGGGTAAAGGTTAATGTGTTGTCGAAGGCTTTCATGGCTGGAATTACTGTGTTGCTGTGAGTTTTCCAGGCTGTCTGGCCATGTTCCAGAAGCATTCTCTCCTGAAGTTTTGGCCACATCTATGACAGGCATCCTCATTTAAAAATGGCCTTCTTTGTTCTAGCACTTCTATGGAATGAGAAATCAGCTTGAGTTTCCCATTAATAATAGTCCATATTTAGATATGGAAATAATCCATATTTAGATAAGAGGTGGAGCCCCCGGTGGCACAGTGGATTAAACCCTTGTGCCAGCAGGACTGATGACTTGAGGTTGGGCTGCTGACCTGAAGGTTGCAGGTTCGAATCCAACCTGGGGAGAGTAAGGATGAGCTCCCTCTATCAGCTCCAGCTCCATGCGGGGACATGAGAGAAGCCTCTCACAAGGATGGTAAAAACATCAAAACATCCGGGCAACATCCACTGGGCAAGATCCTTGCAGACGGCCAATTCTCTCACACCAGAAGCAACTTGCAATTTCTCAAGTCGCTCCTGACACAAAAAAATCCATACTTGTCTAACGGTAGTCATAAAGTAAACATGGCAGGCTGCATGTCGTGTCTTATGTGTAGAGTAAATTTAACAAATGTGGTATTTGAAAGGACAAAGTCCTGTACCGAGGGAGGCACTGTTGGACTCTGTTTCCTGTAAAAACATTAATGTTTTCCCAGGAAATGGAATTCAGTAGTGCTAAAGTCAAGATTTGGAAATCTAAAATCAAGAATTGGAAGTGCTTTACTTTACTTGATCGTGCCACATTGAACTTATTTTTAAATAAGAAATAATTATTAGAGGGAGATTTACTTTTATACTGTCAGGTTACAGATACACACACACACACACACATATATTGCCCAGTATTTAAAAAATGTATAAAGGTTAATGTGTTGTCGAAGGCTTTAGTGACCAGAATTACTGGATTGCTGTGAGTTTTCCAGGCTGTCTGGCCATGTTCCAGAAGCATTCTCTCCCGACGTTTCGTCCACATCTTTGGCAGCATCCTCAGAGGTTGTGAGGTCTGTTGGAAACTAGGTGAGTGGGGTTTATATACCTGTGGAATGATGTCCAGGGTGGTCTCTTTGAGGAAATGTATCCAACAAAGGATTTCCCCCAATCAGGAAGCAGCCAGGCATTGAAGCTGCAAGCTATTCAATACAAATCAATGACAATGATTCACATTTGCCTCAATCAGACAAGAGTTTTTTCTCCCATCCTGTACATCATTCCACAAATATACAAACCCCACTTGCCTCGTTTCCAACTCCCCTCGCAACCTTTGAGGATGCCTGCCACAGATGTGGGCGAAATGTCAGGAGAGAATGCTTCTGGAACATGGCCATACAGCCTGGAAAACTCATAGCAACTTTGTGTAAAGTTTTTTTTAAAAAAAATTATAACTGAGGTAGTTAATACTCTGTGAGTACTCTTGTGTTGAAAATGTTGAGATTTTGAGTATTTAAATGCATTTAAAATGTTCAAGCTCTAAAAATAAAATTTAAAAGAAATCGCTTGAGTTTGTGGGCCATTCCCAAAGCTGACCTGTTCTTTCACCAGGCTGGGCACGTCTCGCAGTGGCTTTTGCCCAGCTTTTGTGCCTTTCTTTCTTTCTCCCCCTCCTTTTACTTGGTTTTAGCAACAGATCCTTAGGGAGTTTCCCAGCTCCAGCTCCAGCCTTTGGGGTTTTTTGATTCACATCTCTCAGACATGCGGTAATTCCTGGCTGCCAGGCTGGCTCCAGGCTAAAAATGGGTCGCGGAGCTGGGATGACAGGAACAACACTACGTTCCTGCCCAAGGGCAACGTGGTCTGGGTCTTTGGGGGAACAGGAATACTTGGAAATCGTATAACGGACAGGGCAGAGCTCACCTGAGAATTACAAGTGCTGAAGGTACTTCATTGGTGGGGTTCAAGGAGCTCTTTGATTGTAAGTGAACTATAAATCCCAGCAACTACAACTCCCAAATGTCAAGGTCTAATTTCCCCAAACTCCAGTAGTGTTCACATTTGGGCATACTGAGTCTACGTGCCAAGTTTGGTCCAGATCCATCATTGTTTGAGTCCACAGTGCTCTCTGGATGTAAGTGAACTACAAATCCCAAACTCAACACCAGTGCCCACCAAACTCTTCCAGTATTTCCTGTTTGTCATGGGAGTTCTGTGTGCCAAGTTTGTTCCAATTCCATCACTGGTGGAGTTCAGAATTTTCTTTGATTGTAAGTGAACTATAAATCCCAGCAACAACAACTCCCAAAAGTTGAGGTCTATTTTCCCCAAACTCCACCAGTGTTCACATTTGGGCATACTGAGTATTTGTGCCAAGTTTGGTCCAGATCCATCATCGTTTGAGTCCACAGTGCTCTCTGGATGTAGGTGAACTACAACTCCAAAACTCAAGGCCAGTGCCCATCAAATCCATTGGCCTTGTTCCAGTATTTTCCTGTTGGTCATGGGAGTTCTTTGTGCCAAGTTTGGTCCAATTCCATCATTGGTGGAGTTCAGAATGCTCTTTGATTGTAGGTGAACTATAAATCCCAGCAACTACAACTCTCAAATGGCAAAATCAATCCCCGCAACCCCACCAGTATTCAAATTTGGGTGTATCGGGTATTTGTGCTAAATTTGATCCAGTGAATGAAAATACATCCTGCATATCAGATATTTACATTACAATTCATAACAGTAGCAAAATTACAGTGATGAAGTAGCAACAAAAATAATTTTATGGTTGGGGTCACCACAACATGAGGAACTGTATTAAGGGGTTGCGGCATTAGGAAGGTTGAGGACCACTGCTCTAGGTTTTAAACCAGAGGCTGGATGGCCATCAGTCTGGAGTGCTTTGATTGTGCTTTGATCAGCATGGGTGGAGGTTGGACTGCATGACCCTTAGGATCTCTTCCAACTATGATTCTATGATTGTTTGGCTACGTATGGAGAGGGAGACTATGCGTTCCTTTGGCCATCCCCATCCTTTGTCATCCCTCTGTGCATCCCTTTGACAGATTGGTGTCCCAGTTGGCATGTGGTAACACCAATCCCAGCATCCCGGTCCCTTCCTGTGGATTGTGGGTCTCTCCCTTGTGTGGCTCAGAAGAAAAGCAACAGGGCCGTTCTCCAAGAATCCTCCCATCGCTATAACTCCGACATCGTTGTTGACTTGGTAAGAGACATATGGTCTCTTACTAGAATGACGAGAATCCTAGAGGTGGAAGGGATCCCAAAGGTCATCCCATTCATATAACAACAACAACAACAACAACAACAACTTTATTCTTATATCCTGCCCCATCTTCCCGAAGGGACTCGGGGTGGCTCACATGGGGACCAAGCCCAGCAGTACACCATAAAATACAATCACATAAATACATTTAAAACATATAAACATAAAATCATAAAACGTATAATACACTAGCTATGCTCGGCCATGCGTTGCTGTGGTTTATGGGAATACTTTGTTGGCCAGGTGGAATAGCAGTGAATAGCCTTGCAGCCTCAAAGCCTGGCTGTTTTCTTCTTATGGGAATCCTTGTTTGGTGAGCTGGAATACAATGGAATAGGCCTGCTGCTTGGAAGGTTGGGTGCTTGCATTCTAGGGGATGTTTTTTTGGGCTGCTAGGACTGCAATGAATAGCCTTACTGCTTCCAAGCCTGGCTGCTTGCTACCTAGGGGAATCTTTGGCTGGTCAGCTTCAATAGTACAGAGTAGTATCGCTGCTTCAAAGCCTTGTCGCCTTCTCCCAAGGTTAATCCTTTGTTGGTCTGGTTGAATTGCACTGAATGGCCTTGCAGCTGCAATGCCTGGCTGTGTTATAGCTAGGGGAATTCTTGTTTGGTGAGCTGGAGTAGCACCCTCAATCAAAGAACCACTTTGAAGCCTGGCTACTTCCTTTGTAGGGGAATCCTTGTTCGGCCAGCTTGAATTGCACTGAATAGTCTTGCAGCTTAAAAGCCTAGCTGTTTCCTGCCTGGAGGAATATTTTGTTGGAAGGTGTTAGCTGGCCCTGATTCTTTCCTTTCTGGAATTTCCAATTTCCTTGTTTTCAGAGTGTTGCTCTTTATTTAATCTCCTGATTTTAGAGATTATATTGTTCTGTATTCTGTATTCAGCATATTCTTATTCTGAATTACAGTATACTGAATTACAGTAGTTTCCCGCTTATGCAACATAAACGGGCTGGCAGAACGTTGGGTAAGCAAAAATGTTGGATAATAAGACGGGATTAAGGAAAAGCCTATTAAATGTTAAATTTCGTTTTACATTATGATTTTACAGAAAAAGCAGTTCAATGCACGGTAATGTTGTATAGTAATTACTGTATTTACGAATTTAACACAAAAACATTGCAATGTATTGAAAACATTGACTACAAAAACACTGATTATTAAAAAAAGTAAAAGGTAAAGGTTTTCCCCTGATGTTAAGTCCAGTCATGTCTGACTCTGGGGGTTGGTGCTCATCTCCATTTCTAAGCTGAAGAGCCGGCATTGTCCGTAGACACCTCCAAGGTCATGTGGCCATTGGCATGACTGCATGGAGTGCTGTTACCTTCCCGCCGGAGCGGTACCTATTGATCTACTCACATTGGCATGTTTTTGAACTGCTAGGTTGGCAGAAGCTGGAGCTAACAGCGGGCGCTCACTCCGCTCTCGGGATTTGAACCTGGGACCTTTCGGTTTGCAAGTTCAGCAGCCCAGTGCTTTAACACACTTCGCCATCGGGGTTCCAAAATATTGACTACAAATAAAGACAGAATTGCATAAAATGAATTTACAGTAACAACATTGTCAGAAGTTAAATGCATAAAAAGTTCAATCCTTGCTGCCTAGAGAGACAGCTGTGGATCCAGGCAAGAGGCAGACTGCTTTGAATAATACAGAATGTTGGATAAGTGAGGTTGGATAAGCGAGACTCTACTGCAGGGGTCCCCAAACTAAGGCCCGGGGGCCACATGCAGCCCATCGAAGCCAATTATCCGGCCCCCATGGCACACGGGCAGAAGGGGGTTGGGCTAAATGACCCAAGGGGTCTCTTCTTCTCTTACAACCATTATTATTATTATTATTATTATTATTATTTGAAACACAACAAGATGAGTCCACACAGACATTCTGCTGGCTGTTGTACTGGATCACATGCCAGACACTTCCCAAGTGTCTAGGACTGTGTGATGTATCAGTGAATAATGCGTGCAGATCCCCGTAAGGTGGCCTTCTGCAGCTGGCAGGTGGTAATTTTGTCAGCGCCGATTGTGTTTAAGTGCAGGCCAAGGCCTTTAGGCACTGCACCCAGTGTGCTGATCACCACTGGGACCACCTTGACTGGCTTGTGCCAGAGTCTTTGTAATTCGATCTTTAAATTCTCATATCGTCTCAGCTTTTCCAGTTGTTTCTCCTCAATCCTGCTGTCCCCTGGGATTGCAACATCAACAATCCATACTTTGTTTTTTAACATGATTGTGAGGTCAGGTGTATTGTGTTCCAAAACCCTATATTATTATTATTATTATTATTATTATTATTATTATTATTATTATTATTATTATTATTATTATTAAACATTGAGACTGGGTGGCCATATGTCAGGGGTGCTTTGCTTGTGCTTTTGGTGCACAAAGGCAGAAGGGGATTGGACTCAATGGCCCAAAGGATTTCTTCCAACTCTCTTTATTATTGTTGTTGTTGTTATTGTTGTTATTTATTATTATTATTATTATTATTATTATTATTATTATTATTATTATTATTATTATTATTATTATTATTGCTCGGTGGCCAACTATAGTCCGGCCCTCCAACGGCCCGAAGGATCGTGAACTGGCTCCCTGTTTAAAAAGTTTGGGGACCCCTGCTCTACTGTATTACCATCTGACAGACAGTATAGGGTGACAAAGACAAGGAGAAACAGACTTTGCGTTGATGTGGCATTGAGGGCTGTGTGGTGGTGGGAGCGTGGAAAGATGGGGGTGTTGTTTTGTGTTACGATGTGTGCTGGGGAAAGCATTTAATTTTGTTGTGCAATAGTACAGTGACAATAACGTTACGCTATTCTATCCAAGCCCTTCGGACAGATGGCCATCCAGCTCCTGCTTCCTCTGGGTTCTGAGTGTCCAGCTGGACAGTGTTTTGCATGATCGCAAGGAGAACCAGAGCAACGCCACGGTTCCCCACAGGCCTCCTGTCCTCAGGTTCCCTGTCCTTCTTCTCCCATGCTCCAGCCTGGGAGTGCGCTGGGGCCCCTGGAGAGCCGGGCAGCTGCTTTCGGGGAGGCCGCGTTCCCACAGCCTCGGCTTTGGGGCCTCGCATCTCCGCAAGGGCAACCGAGGCCCCGGCTGGGTCTGTGGGAACCAGACAGCGCTGGGCACCGTGCCTCGGCTGGCTTCCTCCAGGGGCCCCGGGGGAGGGGAGAAGGAGCGAGACCAAGCCAGATCCGCCCCTGCAGACGGCCCTCCCGACGCCGGCCTGATGTGCGGCCCAAGATATTGCTTTCTGCTGGGAAGAGGGTGCAAAAGGAGTGAGGGACCCAGGGCTTGGACTGCAGCAACTCTTGGAGAAAGAAGAGCCAGAAGGGCATTCAATGTGGTTTCGGTTGGGTTGGGATCCTAGGTGATTCTACACCAAGCAGTATCTTGTTCCTCAGGAGCTTTGGATGAAGAACTTTGGATAAACCGGATATAAGTATTTTACAAAATAAGCAAGAAATTCCAAGTGATGGAACTGCAGAAACCCTGTCTAGCATGGAAAGTGTGGTACCCTGCCGCTCTGATTTGCAGTGGGAACAGTAAAACTAACTACAATTATTGGGCTGGATCGGGCATGGGCAAACTTGGGCCCTCCAGGTGTTTTGGACTTCAACTCCCACAATTCCTAACAGCCTACCAAAACACCTGCAGGGAGGGCTGAAGTTGACCCATGCCTGATCTACACTGTAGAATGAATGGAGTTTGATGCAGCAGAAATATCATGATTAGTTCTCCTAATTCACAGCACGATTAAAATTACCTCTCCACCAAGACTATGGACTGAAGCACCATGATAATCTCTTCTAGTGGCCATGCTTTTTACTCTGTTGAAGCTGTGTTGTTGATCTACTGTGATTGTTATGTATTTTATATTGTTGTATTGTGTATTTTATACACAGTGTGTTAAAGCGCTGAGCTGCTGAACTTGCAAACCGAAAGGTCGCAGGTTCAAATCCCGGGAGCGGCTTGAGCACCCACTGTTAGCTCCAGCTCCTGCCAACCTAGCAGTTCGAAAACATGCAAGTGGGAGTAGATCAATAGGTACCGCTCCAGCGGGAAGGTAACGGCGCTCCATGCAGTCATGCTGGCCACATGACCTTGTCTACGGACAACGCCGGCTCTTCGGCTTAGAAATGGAGATGAGCACCAACCCCCAGGGTCGGTCACGACTGGACTTAACATCAGGGGAAGACCTTTACCTTTTATTTTATTGTATGTTGTTGGGCCACCCCGAGTCCCTTTGGGGAGATGGGGAGGGATAGAATAATAAACTTATTATTTATTATTATTAAATAGTACTGGTCCCAAAGTGCCATGGTCTGGTTATGCCCATTGATTACAACCAACACTTTCCTTCCTGAAAACTTGCTGCAAACTTGTACCAATTCACAAACCACTGACTTTCAGAGAATCCTAGACTTGGAAGAGACCTCCAAGGGCCATTCAGTCCAAACCCTTTCACCATACAGACAGACACAACCAAAACCCTCCCAACAGATGGCCATCCAACCTGTGTGCCTTCAAATGACACACAGGCCTTCGACCTATGTGTCATTTGAAGGCACACAGCAAACAACAAAGGATTGCATGCTTAGATGTGACCTTCTCCTCTATGGATGCTTTCCCAAAGTTTTTGACACTCAGTTATCATAGTTGTGACTAGTGTGGATGTCTGTTTTGGTCTGAATTTTTTAAAAATAGAGTCTGCTAAATGCTTGTTTTACTTCAATTTGTTTTGTATTGTTTACTCTTTACAGTACCTTCTTCCTCAGGAGCTTTGGATAAAGAACGTTGGATAAACCGGATATAAATATTTTACAAAATAAGCGAGAAATTCCAAGTGATGGAACTACAGAAACCCTGTCTAGCATGGAAAGTGTGGTACCCTGCCGCACCGATTTGCAGTGGGAACAGTAAAACTAACTACAATTGTTGGGCTAGACCAGGCATGGGCAAACTTGGGCCCTCCAGGTGTTTTGGACTTCAACTCCCACAATTCCTAACAGCCGGTAGGCTGTTAGGAATTGTGGGAGTTGAAGTCCAAAACACCTGGAGGGCCCAAGTTTGCCCATGCCAGGGGTAGGTGGACTAGTAAACTGACTCTGTGCAAAGCAGTTTCAAACTGACACACAGAGAGATCTCTAAGAAAGATGGACACTTCGCAACTGAGCTGGGATTCAAACGCACCGACTGGTATCTTCTCAGGGCACATCTCTACTAAACACTTTGCTAGGCAAATCAGCTTTGTGGCAGCTAAACGATGTAGAGTTGGTCCAAGTTAATGCAGATGAAGGTCACCTTGGCAACTTTGGTCCCAGTGGGATAGAAAGGGCTGCAACTGTTTACATAGCCATCCCATATTCCCAGGTTCAAGTGGTCTGGAGACATGGCATGGCACTCACCATCTCTTCCCATTCTTGTTGCCTCTTCAGATCGAGCCCAGGATAAGTGGTCAGTGTAGATGTGCCCACAGGGACTTAAAGATCCCTTGGCCTTCTCTGGAAAAACATGTGGGTATTTTGTGTTGGTTGTGAAAGCAGTATTGTCCTTGTTGTGCCATAGTTAAAGATGCACATGCATTTGTGCACATCATACGTTCTCCATTCTTTCCTTACTTAGTTTATCCATACCTCACAACCTCTGAGGATGCCTGCCATAGATGTGGGTGAAACGTCAGGAGAGAATTGTTGAAAGTATTATAATGTTTGCAAAATTATATAGTTCATGTTTAGCCAGTAGGTCTGTACCTTTAACTGGTAGTATGCTTGTACCTTGAGCTTTATCAATCAGATACAGGTGGAGCTATGTGTGTCATTTATATATTCTTTGCATTTTGCCTGTATTCTCTCTCTGAGTTTTTTTTTGTTCCGGTATTATGCTTCTGTTATAGCATTAAAGCAAGTTGACTTTATGCTACAATGTAGTTTTTTATTTGACCACATTACTTCGGGGCTTTATTTCTGCTGACTCTGCAACCTAAGGTTTTTACCTTTGCGAACAAGAATACTTCTGGAACATGGCCACACAGCCCGAAAGACATACAACAACCCTGTTCTCCATTCTGTTTGTGCAGTGTTGCATTTCATTAATATACAGTAGCACTCCTTGATGATGTCGGTTCTCAACCAAACCCCCAGACCTGTTCAGGACCCATTGTGACAACCAGTAGTTTCACCCTTCTAAAGCACAATGGAAGTATCCGCATTGCATAGTGGTTTGAGCATTTGACTATGACTTGGGTGATTAGGGTTCAAATACCTGCTCTGCTATGGAAATGCACTGGATGATCCTGGGCAAGGTACACACTCTTAGCTCCAGAAAACCCTGTGATATGGTTTCCTTAGGGTAGCCAATATATGTATTTTATCTATATATATAAAAGAGTGATGGCATCACGGCAATTCACAAAACAACAAAAGTACAGGACCCTCAACCTCGAAATTTGGCAACACAACCCATCATCCACGCCACTAGGTTGATACAACAAAAAGAAAAGAAAAATAAAGTCCTAATTAGAGAGAGAGGAATAATAGTTTTTATCCAATTGCTGCCAGTTTGAAGGCTAAGCTCCTCCAACTTGGTCTCCTAGCAACCCAATAAAAAATAATAAAAAACACTAAAAAAGCAATACAATAAAATACCATAATAACAAAAAAATAACTAAAAATTATACAAGAAAATAATAAAATATAATAAAAAGATAACTTACAATAAAATTAATTAAAAAATACAAATAACATCAAATAAAAAATCCACAACAATTTTAACCAATACCACCACCACTTTGCCACAGCAACGCGTGGCTGGGCACAGCTAGTTGTATATATATTTATGTTCATAGAATCATAGAATAGTAGAGTTGGAAGGGACCTCATGGGCCATCTAGTCCAACCCCCCGCTAAGAAGCAGGACTTTGTTTTTTGACTTTGTTGTACCCCGTCTCAAGGCGTTAGAAGAGGCGGATAAAAAATAAAATGTGGAAGAAGGATATAGAATCATAGAGTTGGAAGAGACAAAATGGGTTAGCTAGTCCAACCCCCTGACATGCAGGAAATCAAAGCTCACCCGACAGATGGCCATCCAGTGTCGGTTTAAAAGTCTCCAAGGAAGGACTCCAAGGCAGAGAGTTCCACTGTTGAACAGCCCTTACAGTCAGGAAGTTCTTCCTAATGTTCAGGTGGAATCTCCTTTTTATTATTATTATTATTACTATTGTATGACACAGCAAACAAGATAGATATGCTGGATTTCGTATCACAAAATCACAAGTCAAACACATCCCAAGTGTCTAGGACTGTGTGATGTTTTCGGGTGATGTGTGCAGATCCCAGTAGGGTGGCCTTTTGCAATTGGCAGATTATAATTTTGTCAATGTCTATTGTTTCCAAATGCCGGCTGAGATCTTTTGGCACGGCACCCAGTGTGCCGATCACCACTGGGACCACCTGTACTGGTTTCTGCCAGAGTCTATTATTATTATTATTATTATTATTATTATTATTATTATTATTATTATTATTCTGACACAAAAACACAGTATGACACAGCAATCGAGATGTATAAGCTGGATTTCGTATCACAAAATCACAACTCGAACACTTCCCAAGCATTTAAGACTGTGTGATGTATTTTCGAATGATGCGCAACCCCCACAACGGGTGCCGCCTTGTTGTGGTGGGGGGCTTAACTGCTCCGAGGACGCCAAGAGCTGTGCAGGTCCAACCAAGCCAAAGAGCTTTCAGTTAAGGACCTAAGAGCACCTAACCCATTAGCAGTATGGAGAAACAAACCAAAATGAAGTCTATTCTGGCTTGGTCGTCACCTGGGATAAAAAGGACCGCAGTGGACGCTGCTGAATCTGGACATCCAGCAACAAGTGGGCTACAGAATCAAAATACAAATGAACAGACACAGAAGTGGCAGAAATATACAATGCCAGAAAAACCACACTGTTGTTGTTGTTATTATTATTATTATTATTGACACAACGACATAGTATGACACAGCAAACGAGATATATATGCTGGATTTTGTATCACAAAGTCACAAGTCAAAAACTTCTCAAGCGTTTAGGACTGTGTGATGTATTTTCGAATGATGCATACAGATCCCAGTAAGGTGGCCTTTTGCAGTTGACAGATCATAATTTTGGCAATGTTTATTGTTTCCAAATGCTGGCTGAGATTTTTTGGCACGGCACCCAGTGTGCTGATTACCACCGGGACCACCTGCACTGGTTTGTGCCAGAGCCTTTGCAATAATAATAATAATAATAATAATAATAATAATAATAATAATACATCACACAGTCCTAGACACTTGGGATGTGTCCGATGTGTGATCCAATTCAACAGCCAGCAGAGTGTCTGCTGTGGATTCATCTTGTTGTGTTTCAAATAATAATAATAATAATAATAATAATAATATCTATCTTGTTTGCTGTGTCATAATAATAAAATAATAATAATAATAATAATAATAATAATAATAATAATATGATACGAAATGCAGCATATCTATCTTGTTTGCTGTGTCATACTATGTCATAATAATAATAATAATAATAATAATAATAATAATAATAATAATAATAATAATTGGGTTGTTGTATATTTTCCAGGCAGCATGGCCATGTTCCAGAAGCATTCTCTCCTGACGTTTTGCCCACATCTATGGCAGGCATCCTCAGAGGTTGTGAGGTATGGAGAAACTAAGCAAGGAAGGTTAATATATCTGTGGAAGATCTTGGGTGGGGAAAAGAACTCTTTGCCTGTTGGAGGCCAATGTGAATGTTGTAGTTAATCACCTTAATTAGCATTGAATAGCTTCATCTCCTAGCTACTTTCTTCCTGGGGGCATCCTTTGTTCAGAGTCGTTAGCTGCCCCTGGTTGATTCATGTCTGGAACTCCTCGGTTTTTCGAGTGTTGCTTCTTATTTACTGTTCTGATTTTTGAGTTTTTTTTTTAATACTGGTAGCCAGATTTTGTTCATGTTCATGGTTTCCTCCTTTATGTTGAAGTTGTCCACATGCTTGTGGATTTCAGTGGCTTCTCTGTGTAGTCTGACAAGATAGTTGGTGGAGTTTCTCCATTCCTCACACCCTCTGAGGATGCCTGCCATAGATGTGGGTGAAACATCAGGAGAGAATACTTCTGGAACATGGCCATACAGCCTGGAAAACATATGACAATCTTGTGATTCCGGCCATGAAAGCCTTCGACAACACAATAATAATAATAATAATAATAATAATAATAATAATAATAATAATAATAATAATAATAATTTGGTTGAAAGACCATCAACAAGCATTGCTTGGCTAGGAACTTTGCTGTGCAAAGCTTGCATCACTTTTGCAGCTACTGAGCAAATTCTTAAGTCCTTTCTGTGCCATTCACTCCCAACTTCTGGCATTAAGCAGATGCTGATGGTTATCTTGAGCAAGATTCAGCATCCTCTGAGTCACTCGCTATCTTTGCAGCAGAATTGGGGATAGCATTCCTCTTCCCTTTGGCTGCTTCTTTTCTCCTGCCTTTGAAAGTTATGTAGTTGAAAAGTTGGGGAATGCGGACACCAAAAGAGAATTCCCAGGAATTGAATGATTCATTGGCTAAACTACAAGCCCAAGGCATGCGGACACCAAAAGAGAGGACCGATAAACAGTCTAATAATCCAACAAGGTTGCTGTCAGTTTTCCGGGCTGTCTAGCCATGTTCCAGAAGCATTCTCTCCTGACGTTTCACCCACATCTATGGCAGGCATCCTCAGAGGTTGTGAGGTCTGTTGGAAACTAGGCAAGTGGGGTTTATATACCTGTGGAATGATGTCCAGGGTGGGAGAAAGAACTCTTGTCTGTGTGAACGTTGCAATTACCCACCTTGATTTGCATTGAATAGCCTTGCAGCTTCAAAGCCTGGCTGCTTCCGGCTTGGGGGTAATCCTTTGTTGAGAGGTGAGGCAAGTGTGAACATTGCAATTAACCACCTTGATTAGCATTGAATAGCCTTGCAGCTTCAAAGCCTGGCTGCTTACTGCTTGGGGGTAATCCTTTGTTGGGAGGCGAAGCAAGTGTGAACATTGCAATTAGCCCCCTTGATTAGCATAGAATAGCCTCGCAGCTTCAAAGCCTGGCTGCTTCCTGCTTGGGGTTAATCCTTTGCTGGGAGGTGAAGTAAGTGTGAACATTGCAATTAGCCACCTTGATTAGCATAGAATAGCCTTGCAGCCTCAAAGCCTGGCTGCTTACTGCTTGGGGGTAATCCTTTGTTGGGAGGCGAAGCAAGTGTGAACATTGCAATTAGCCCCCTTGATTAGCATAGAATAGCTTTGCAGCTTCAAAGCCTGGCTGCTTCCTGCTTGGGGGTAATCCTTTGTTGGGAGGTGAAGCAAGTGTGAACATTGCAATTACCCACCTTGATTAGCATAGAATAGCCTTGCAGCTTCAAAGCCTGGCTGCTTCCTGCTTGGGGGTAATCCTTTGTTGGGAGGTGAAGCAAGTGTGAACATTGCAATTAGCCCCCTTGATTAGCATAGAATAGCTTTGCAGCTTCAAAGCCTGGCTGCTTCCTGCTTGGGGGTAATCCTTTGTTGGGAGGTGAAGCAAGTGTGAACATTGCAATTACCCACCTTGATTAGCATAGAATAGCCTTGCAGCTTCAAAGCCTGGCTGCTTCCTGCTTGGGGGTAATCCTTTGTTGGGAGGTGAAGCAAGTGTGAACATTGCAATTACCCACCTTGATTAGCATAGAATAGCCTTGCAGCTTCAAAGCCTGGCTGCTTCCTGCTCGGGGAGGTGATTAGTTGGCCCTGTCTGGAATTCCCCTGTCTGGAATCCAACAAAGGCTTACTCCAATTAACGGAAATGAATGAAAATCACACCAAGGAGGTTGAAAGGAAGCCGAGAGAAGCTGTTGCTTTAACATCGTCATTGAGGCACTTTGCACATGGCTCAGAATCAGAGGCAACCTAATGGCAGGTGAAAATCCTCTTCGGGTACAGTAGAGTCTCACTTATCCAACATAAACAGGCTGGCAGAACATTGGATAAGCGAATATGTTGGATAATAAGGAGGGATTAAGGAAAAGCCTATTACACATCAAATTAGGTTATGATTTTACAAATTAAGCACCAAAACATCATGTTTAACAAAAAATTTGACAGAAAAAGTAGTTCATTACACATTAATGCTATGTAGTAATTACTGTGATTATGAATTTAGCACCAAAACGTCACAATGCATTGAAAACATTGACTACAAAAATGGTTGGATAATCCAGAACGTTGGATAAGTGAGACTCTTCTGTAGCTATTTGTTTATAGGGAGTAGTCTGAGGCTACAAAACATCTATTTGCTTGTTCTCATGCCATGATCACAGAAGAAAAGTAAAACCCAGATACAGCTAGCTTTAAAATCCAGACTTTCTGGATCGTCGAGCAAGGCACGTCAAATTCTGAGCATGTGCAGAGTACCCAGATGGCAAGAAAGAGACAACACGATGTTTTGGACTCCAACTCCCATCATTCCTAACAGCCTCAGGCCCTTTCCTTTTCCCCCTCCGCCGCTTAAGCGGCGGAGGGGGAAAAGGAAGGGGCCTGAGGCTGTTAGGAATGATGGGAGTTGGAGTCCAAAACACCCGGAGGGCCAAAATCTGCCCATGCCTGCTGTAGAATGAATGACAAATCCATTTGCCGTAAACGAAACCCCCAAATATGGGCTCCGGTCCTGCGCTTATCCCCTCCAATAATAAATAAAACCCTTCCTTGGTCCCACTGAGGTTGCAGAAAGACAGAATCCGTGTTGGAAGGTGGAAAGCACATTTATTCCAATAACAAATAAATTGGACGCGGTAGAATCGAGACATTTTGGATAACAGAAATTTTGGACCCCAAACGGAAATGGGATGCCTCCGTCCGGTCCAAGTCAATAACTTACATGGATGTCTCCGAGCGCAGCCTGCGCATCGAAATATCTCTCCCTTTACTCCCATTATTCACACACCACGATGTTCACTCAAAGAAGAACATCCCTGGAGTCCGGTAGATACAATGGGGCAGACCCAATGGGTACGTGTTTCCACCTTGGAGAGAGAAGGGGCTTCCAGACCAAGGATCCTGTTCCTGAACAAAGCTGGATGGCTGGATGTTCGGAGTCGAGGACGAGGCAACCGGAGCGGATGGAGACGCCAAGAGATGCTCCAAGGCTGCACCGCTCCGGTGTTCGTTGACGCAGAAGTTCAACGCCTGCAAGCGGCACTGGTAGTTCCCTCCAAGGGCATCGGGGCCGGAGTAGCCAAACATGGGCAACACTGGAGTTTTGGGGTAGCCTTCAACTTCAAAAGGGGTCGAAGGCTGGGAAGCTTTGCTTGGGAAGGAAGAACCCAACTGAGCAAAGGCTTGAGATGCCTCCTTCCCTTCTGCAGGACTTTGGAGGACCTTCTTGACCTCTGTCCTGGGCAGAGGCATCATCCGGTCACCAAGGTGCATGACATTCCCAGCTTGTGGATTCTCCTTGCCCTGGGAGCAACTCGGTTGAGAAGAAAAGCAAGGCTCTGGGTCAAAGAGATGCGACTTGGATGCTGGCAAAGCTTGTGGATGGAGACCTGATGTCTGAAGTCTAGACATAGAGTTCTTGGCACATACTGGATGCCCGGTGCTCACTTGTTCCTGGCAAGGAAAGGTTATGTCGCGGTGGTTTTCCCCACAAACAGGCATCTCTAAGGGTTTCACAGGACTCGGCATCTCCCGGCATGGACTTTGCAGCAGGCCAGGCGAGGTGCTTGGCGGAGAGTGACCATCTTCCACCTTGATGCTCTTTCTGGCCCTTGTTTGGCCCTTGGAGATCTCTCTCTTGCGGGTGAACCTCCGCCGCCGCCTCAAGAAGCTCCCGTTCTCAAACATGTCGTAGCAGTCGGGGTCCAGCGCCCAGAAGCTCCCCTTGCCAGGCTTCTTGTCGTCCCGGGGCATCTTCACGAAGCACTCGTTGAGCGAGAGGTTGTGGCGGATGCTGTTCTGCCAGCCCTGCTTGTTGTCGCGGTAGTAGGCGAAGCGGCCCATGATGTAGCGGTAGATCCCGCTGAGCGTGATGCGCTTCTCCGGCGTGCTCTGGATGGCCATGGTGATCAGGGCGATGTAGCTGTACGGTGGCTTGGTGCCGTCCGTGCCGGGCAAACGAGGGCCCAGGAAAGGCTCGGAGGCACCATACCTGCAAAGGCCAGCAGCACCCGAGGCCTTGCAGGTGGAGAAGTCCAGCTGCATCTTCTCCTTGCTCTGTGCCGCGAGGATGTTCCTCTCCCACCAAAGGATTTAAACTCTGCCTGCTGTGGTCCAGCCCTCTTGCTTTCTGGAAAAAAGGCAAATGTGCAAGCAGGGGCTCCACCTCCAGCCCACAGACATCCAAAGGAGGGGCCAGACGCAGCCAGTGCCGTTTCCAGCTTGGCCGGACTTGTCATCTTCTCCAGGCCAGGGAGGAAATGCCACCTCGGCCACAGACGCAGACGAGAGACTACGGACAAGGCTGGGGTGACACAGAGGCCACGGCAGGAGCCTTCGTCCAAACAAAACAAAGAAACAGGGTTGTTGTATGTCTTTCGGGCTGTCTGGCCATGTTCCAGAAGTATTCTCTCCTGACGTTTCGCCCACATCTATGGCAGGCATCCTCAGAGGTTGTGAGGCATGGATAAACTAGGCAAGGAAAGTAAATATATATCTGTGGAGAGTCCAGGGTGTGACAAGAGTCCTTTGTCAGCTGGAAGCCAGCACTAATGTTTCAGTTAATAATAATAATAATAATAATAATAATAATAATAATAATAATAATAATAAGCAGTCAAAGAAGAAGAACATGCCCTGGCAGAATATGTAAAGCAAAGTGAAGAACCTGCTTTGATTGAAGTCAAAAATCAGAAACTCCTCAAAGCACAGCAGACAAAAAACCAGTACAAGAAAACCGCACTACAAACTAGAGCTGACAGCTGGCACAACAAAACCTTGCATGGAAAGTTTCTTGACAAAATTGAATGAAAAGCTGATAAGGAGAAGACCTGGCTCTGGCTCACGAATGGGACCCTGAAGAAGGAGACAGAAGGCCTGATCCTTGCAGCCCAGGAGCAAGCCATCGGAACAAAAGCAATTCAGGCCAAGATCGAAAAATCAGCTGATGACCCAAAATGCAGACTGTGCAAGGAAACTGACGAAACCATTGATCATATCCTCAGCTGCTGTAAGAAAATCGCACAGACAGACTACAAACAGAGACACAACTGTGTGGCCCAAATGATTCATTGGAACTTATGCCTCAAGTACCACCTCCCAGCAGCAAAGAACTGGTGGGATCACAAACCTGCAAAAGTATTGGAAAATGAGCACGCAAAGATACTGTGGGACTTCTGAATCCAGACTGACAAAGTTCTGGAACACAACACACTAGACATCACAGTTGTGGAAAAGAAAAAGGTTTGGATCATTGATGCTGCCATCCCAGGTGACAGTCGCACTGACAAAAAACAACAGGAAAAACTCAGCCGCTATCAGGACCTCAAGATTGAACTTCAAAGACTCTGGCAGAAACCAGTGCAGGTGGTCCCGGTGGTGATCGGCACACTGGGTGCCATCCCAAAAGATCTCAGCTGGCATTTGGAAACAATAGACATTGACAAAATTACGATCTGCCAACTGCAAAAGGCTGGGATCTGTGCGCATCATCCAAAAATACATCACACAGTCCTAGACACTTGGGAAGTGTTCGACTTGTGATTTTGTGATATGAAATCCAGCATGTCTATCTTGTTTGCTGTGCCATACTATGTTTTCCTATCAATAATAATAATAATAATAATAATAATAATAATAATAATAAGTTTATTTATATCCCGCCTCCATCTCCCCCGAAGGGGACTCGGGGCGGCTTACAGCCAAATCAAAATACAAGCAATGATAAAATATGAAACATCAAAGGACAACAACAGAAACCAGTAATAAAATATACACAATAGGCGAAAAAACACAACACAGAATTAAAACATCAAATTAAAAACAATGAGGTTGCAATAGTGGATAAGCAAGGTGCACATTCGTAAATAGATAAAGTGCAGTAGAATCATTTAAGGTCACATTAGGTAGGGAGGAGTCTCTTGTCAGAACAGTAGATGGGAAGCAACACTCTGAGGGCAGAGGAGCCCCAAGGACGGCTAATGACTCTGAACAAAGGATGCCCTCCAGGCAAGAGACAAACCTTTCCAATGCTAATTAGGGTGATTAACTGAAACATTAGCGCTGGCTTCCAACTGAGAAAGGACTCTTGTCACACCCTGGACTCTCCACAGATATATATTTACCTTCCTTGCCTAGTTTATCCATGTCTCACAACCTCTGAGGATGCCTGCCATAGATGTGGGCGATACGTTCAGAGAGAGTGCTTCTGCAACAGACTGGAAAACTCACAGCAACCCAAACCTGGCTTTGTCTGGATTCTGGGTTTTTTTCAGGCACTCTAGGAAAAGTTGCATGGGAATTGCATCAGCACCAAGTTCGTGTTGCACCTCAGGACGTCTGTCCTGGGACATTTCTCAAATTGCAACGTCTGGGAGCAGAATTTCCCAGATGTGGCCGAGCCCAAATGGAAGAAAATAGAAGGACGGATGGAAATAGGCTCTTTTTGGAAACAGGCATGGGCAAACTTGGGCCCTCCGGGTGTTTTGGACTTCAACTCCCACAATTCCTAACAGCCTACCAGCTGAATTCCATCTTAGGGTTGCTGTGAGTTTTTTGGGCTGTGTACCCATGTTCCAGTAGCATTCTCTCCCGATGTTTCACCTGCATCTGTGGCTAATGGCAACTTCAAACAGACAAGGTTTCTTTCTCCCACTCTGGGCATTATTCCACAGGTATATATATATACAGTAGAGTCTCACTTATCCAACACTCGCTTATCCAATGTTCTGGATTATCCAACGCATTTTTGTAGTCAATGTTTTCGATATATCGTGATATTTTGGTGCTAAATTTGTAAATACAGTAATTACAACATAACATTACTGCGTATTGAACTACTTTTTCCATCCAATTTGTTGTATAGCATGATGTTTCGGTGCTTAATTTGTAAAATCATAACCTAATTTGATGTTTAATAGGTTTCTCCTTAATCCCTCATTATCCAACATATTCGCTTATCCAATGTTCTGCCGGCCCGTTTACGTTGGATAACTGAGACTCTACTGTATATACACTCCACTTGCCTCATTGCCAATATAATCTGTGAGGATGCCACCAGCCATAGATGCAGGCGAAACGTCAGGAGAGAATGCTTCTGGAACATGGCCAGACAGCCCAAAAAATCTCACAATGACCAAGTGATTCCGGCCATGAAAGTCTTTGACAACACGAACTAAATTGGATTAATCATTTTTGCAGATGCACCACATTGTAGGCTTGTTTGGAAAGGGTTCGGATACCTAATAATGTCGAGACAATTATCCTGTTCCATACCTGTGGATTGAAGACCACAATGATGACAAATGCAATGGCAGAGGCCTAAATGGAGAACTTGTCTCTGCTCAATGTAGTTCTGCTATGCAGGCCTCTTGGTGCCTGGAATACCCAAATGTCCGTTGCCTTGGTGATGAGCAGTGGAAAACAAGCATGTCTCTTCCTCAATATGATATGAAAAGGATAAAGTCATTTCTGAATCGTGGCAACTCTATCTATCTAGGGCCGGGCTGTGGCACAGCTGGCTAGTAACCAGCTGCAATAAATCACTACTGACCGAGAGGTCATGAGTTCGAAGCCCGGGTCGGGTTAAGCCCCCGACCATTAAATAGCCCGGCTTGCTGTTGACCTATGCAGCCCCGAAAGACAGTTGCATCTCTCAAGTAGGAAATCTAGGTATGTTTTATGCGGGAGGCTAATTTAACTAATTTACAACATCATAAAAACTGCCAGCAAAACATGAGGAAAGGAATGAGGAAGTACAGCCACTAGTGGACGGTGAAGTAACAGCTCCCCCTGTGGCCGGAATCGTGAAGCTGGAAAAAAATGTTAAATGCCTCTGTGTCTGTCTATATATATTGTTTGTCTGTTGGCATTGAATGTTTGCCATATATGTGTTCATTGTAATCTGCCCTGAGTGAGAAGGGTGGAATATAAATACTGTAAATAAATAAATGAGGGTTTTCTTGGCAAGGTTTGTATCCGTGTCCTCTGAGGCTGAGAGAGTGTCACTTGCCCAATATCGTTAAAGATGTTACTGTTCGGTCTGCGTTGATTCTGTATCGAGCACGCTTTAGAAACCATAACTGTGCCATACTGTAAAGTTCAAAATGTATTTATTTATTTATAAAAAAGGTCATTTATTATATCAATATTAGTAATATAGCAAAGATAAAGGTTTTTCCCTGATGTTAAGTCCATTCGTGTCCAACTCTGAGGGTTGGTGCTCATCTCTATTTCTAAGACAAAGAGCCGGCGTTGTCCATAGACACCTCCAAGGTCATGTGGCCGACATGGCTGCATGGAGCGCCGTTACCTTCTCACCTATTGATCTACTCACTTTTGCATGTTTTCGAACTGCTAGGTTGGCAGAAGCTGGGGCTAACAGTGGGAGCTCACTCCGCTCCCCGGATTCGAACTGGCAACCTTTCATCAGCAAGTTCAGTAGTTTAACAAACCCGAACGTTCCTCCTTTAATAATGACGAGACTGTGGAGAAGTTTTACTCCTATAGACGGCAACAAGAGAACAAGCTGCAAAAATTATCCCACACAATAGACATAGGCTCCTTCTACACAGCCATATAAAATCCATATTATCTGCTTATATGGCAGTGTAGACTCATATAACCCAGTTCAAAGCAGATAATGTGGATTATCTGCTCTGATAGTATCCGGATTATATGGCAGCCAGGGAAAGATCCAAAACCAAATCAAGAAGGAAGCAGAATTCAATAGGAGTATACAACTGCAATCATGTACACATCACAGAGGTGTGTATCTATGTGCCTAATACACACATAAATGCACACCGTGCCTAAGGCACTATCAGGGGAAACACAATCCAGACCCTACAAAGGAAGGTTTGGTATCTACAGGTTGCAAAGGTAAAGTAAATCATTTAAATATAGGTTGAGTTCCCATTTGAAATACTCCAAATATAAATGAATTCTGTGCTTAGAGTTGGGTCCCATCCCTAGATCTCATTCTGGATATGTAAACACTCCAAAATATAAAAAACAATCTGAAATCCAAAACATTCCTGGTGTGCACTGCAGAAATATATACTCTAATAGGGGTGCATCCACATTGTAGAATTAACTCAGTTTGAGACCACTTTAAGTCTCATGGAGCAATGCTAGGGAATTCTGTAAATTGCTCAGGGCACTAGCCCTCTTTGAAAGATATAAGGCTCAAGACCTTGCAAAACTACATTTCCTAGGATTACGTAGCATTGAGACATGGCAATTAAAGCAATTGTCAAACCACATTAATTAAAAGTGATTTAAACCTGGGTTGTTATACTCTTCTGGTTTCATACACAGAGGTGGAAAATAGTGCTTTAACTTTAATTGCAGGGGAGGCTGAAGGATGTTTAGCTCCTTTAAAAGGAAAAATGGAAAATAGGATTAAAATATCTTGCTAAATGGGCTCCCAGTGCCATCTAGTGGCCAATGCAGGGAATGCAGAACTGCTTATATGTTTAAAGCATGTGCTACACCAGGAATGGGATAACTTGGGCCTTCCAGGTGTTTTGGACTACAACTCCCAGCATTCCTAACAGCCTCAGGCCCTTTCCTTTTCCCCCTCAGCTGCTTGCCTGAGGCTGTTAGGAATAGTGGGAGTTGTAGTCCAAAACACCTGGAGGGCCCAAGTTTGCCCATGCCTGTTACAGAATCATGGGAATTATAGTTTTACAAATCTTCAGCCACCACTTTTAAGTGCAAATGGCTCAATTGGGAGTTGTAGTTTTACAAGGCCCTTGAGAGCCTTCTCTGCCAAACTACAAATCCCAGGATTGTATTACATTGAGCCATTGCAGTTGCATGTGACGTCAAACTGCATTAATTCCACAGTGTAGATGCAACCAAGGCTCCTGGCGTGCATATTGATGTGCCTATTCATTGTAATCTGTTGTTATTGTTGTTATTATTATTATTATTATTATTATTATTATTATTATTATTATTATTATTATATTTATTTACATCCCTCTTATCTCCCCAAGGGGACTCAATAAAAGCATGAGCGTACAATTTAAAAAATATACAAATTGCAAACATTAAAATAGAATTGAACACAAGCATTTTAAAAAACTCAGTTAAAATCTGTCAAAACATATTCAAAGTTATGGGGCAAATGTGTGACTCTTGACTCCTGGATGCTTTCAGAGCAAGGCATTCTTCCATTCCCTGACATTAAAACCAATGCTTAGAATTAGTCTTAAGTTGCAATGACCGAACAGCCTGCAGTCCAGGTTAAATGCCCTCCTTCCACACCAGAGATGCTCGCTGCTGAATACACCCAGGTCCTGTCCTGGATGAAAGACAGTGTTGGTACTTTAAAAAATTCCGAACGAGCCGGGCTTCATGGCCCATCAAGGGGAGCACATTTGCTTCAGGATCTGGCTCATGTTCCTGGAAGCGTCCGCATTGCAGCAGAGAGAATTCTGGAGCGAACGGGGAACCGACTGCTGGGCGTGAAGGAAGAGATCCCGGGCAAAGACTGGCTCGACCTGCAAGGATGACCACAGGCAGAAGGTCAGCACAAGGCAGGAGGAAATGAGAACTGAAGGAGCATCTACGAGGGTTGAATGAAAAGTAATGCCTCCACCTTCGTAACTCCTCAACAGATGGCAGTCCTGGTATGCGGCAGGTCCTGGCTTGTTCAGTAGACTCTCCTCTACAGTTCCATTTGGTGGGAAGCCTTAGCATTGAACAGTTGTGTTGTTAAAGTGCGAAGTATGGGACCCTGCGCAGACGGTCGGTCAATGCGACTTAAGCAACGTGCAGTCATTGAATTCTTGACAGCAGATGTTCCCACCTCAACATTTTAAAACTTACTCGGCCAGTGATGCACAGTACTCACATCAACACAATCACCATAAACAGCTTGCATTCTCTGATGAATCTCCTTTGGGGTGACACTTTCTGCTGTCAAGAATTCAATGACTGCACGTTGCTTAAGTTGCACTGACTGATCATCTGCGTAGGGTTCCATACTTCGCACTTTCAACAACACAACCGTTCAATGCTAAGGCTTCCCGCCAAATGGAACTGTAGAGGAGAGTCTACTGAACAAGCGAATACCTGCCGCATACCAGGACTGCCATCTTTTGAGGAGTTACGAAGGGGGAGGCATTACTTTTCATTCAACCCTCCTACATTCCAGAGTTAATGCAGTTTGATACTACTTATGGCTTGTTGCACTCTAACAACAACAATAACAACAACTTTATTTTTATACCCCGCTTCCATCTCCCCGAAGGGACTCGGGGCGGCTTACATGGGGCCAAGCCCAAGTGGTTACAGACACAGTAATAAAAACACATCAATATAAAAAAAAGATCAATAAACATAATAAAATCACATTAAGATAAAACCTGGTTTGAGAAAAAAACCTGAGGAAGTTCATAAAAAATGAACTGGGCTGAAGAAAGTGCATATAGTGAAGAACATAAACTAGAATAAGAAGTAAGTAACCTAGGACTATTATTATTGGTAAGGCCTCTAGCTCTGAAACACCATTTAATTCAGCACCATACCAGAGTCCAGTAGTACTAACTATAAAAGTTTATTAGAAAAATAGGTACAAAGAGAAAAAGGGCATTTCCCAAAAGGGCAGAAGAGTAGAGAATATAAAATAGCGGTAATCCAGAAATGTCCAAGTACATAAAGTCCAGAGAGCCAAAATCCATAGCAGTTATTCAAACATAAATTCATAAGCATGAAAACAGGAACTTTTTTCAAGGCAATTCCTTCAAGGAACATAGGCAAACAGAAAACTTGAATCATGGACTGGGGAGCTGAGACAGGAGAGCCATCCTTATGGCAACATTAATAATAATAATAATAATAATAATAATAATAATAATAATAATAATAATAATAATAATAATAATAATAATAATTTTATTTTTATACCCCGCCACCATCTCCCCGAAGTGACTCGGGGCAGCTTACACAGGGCCAAACCCAAGTATAACAGACATAATAAAATACATTAAGTAAAATAAGTCAATAAAAACATATTAGTAACAACTCAATAAAACATGGATTGGATAAAAACTCATAACAGTAACTAGGCCATAAAGTGCATATATGAAGAATGAGAACAAGAAAGGCACTCAAGAATGTTAAATAGGTGAGGGACAAAAATGGGATAAGCATGGGAACGTTGTCTCCTCTGAAAGGTGTAAAGCCAACATCATTTAATTTAAGCCCGACCAAGTAGCCATGAGATCATGCCAAGTACATCTGGGCTTCAAGGTGTCCTCATGGATTCTCTCAGACCGTCTAATTGGTCTATTTTTCACTCCCTCTGTTCTGAAACCTAATCTGGTTTCTCAGGAAAACTCCCCATCTGTCAAAGGCCTTTTCCCAAGAGAAATGGCTTCACTTTTCTTGGTTGCTTGGGAATGATTACTGGAATGTAAAACAATTTCGACTGTCTTCAATTCTCTCCTAGCACTGACAGACCCATCACTTTCAAATCCACCAACCCACTCATCCTCCGACATGTCAGTAAAATCCTCTGCTGCTTGCTGAGCCACAGCATGGCTCAGCGCTATGGAATAATGGACGTTGTAGTCTTATGAGCCTTCTCTGTCAAAGAGTGTTGGTGACTCACCAAACAACGACTCCCGGGATTCCTATTTCACAAAACTGGAGCATGCATGCCTCCTTCACAATGGACAATATATATAAAGACTATGGATAATTGAACTTTTTGAAATGATAGGAAGGGATAAACAGAGCTTGGCTGTATAAGAGATTAAGAAGAATAGGATTTTAACTGGTTGATTCAAAATATGATTATATATATATACACACACACACACAATAGAGTCCCACTTATCCAACATTCGCTTATCCAACATTCTGGATTATCCAACGCAATTTGCCTCCTGCCCCGATCCACAGCTGTTTCTCTAGGCAGCAAGGATTGAACTTTTTATGGATTTAATTTGCAACAACGTTGCTACTGTAAGTTCATTTTATCCAATTTTATCTTTATTTGTAGTCAATTTGTTAGTAGCCAATGTTTTTGTAGTCAATGTTTTCAATATATTGCGATGTTTCGGTGCTAAATTCATAAATACAGTAATTACTACATAGTGTTAGCGTGTTTTGGACAGCTTTTTCTGTCGATTTGTTGTAAAACATGATGGTTTTGGTGCTTAATTTGTAAAATCATAATGTAATTTGACATTTAATAGGCTTTTCCATAATCCCTCCTTATTATCCAATATTTTTGCTTATCCAACGTTCTGCCGGCCCGTTTATGTCGGATAAGTGAGACTCTACTGTATTAGACACCACAGAGCAGGAATTGTGGGAGTTGAAGTTTGCCCATGCCTGCTATAGATTAGCTTCTCATATTAGAAACATTAGTTAACACTATGATGAGTACCCGACTGTAATGAAGTATGAATGTTGGTATACAGATGTTATGTTTAATTGTGTGTTTATGTTTTAAAAGGGTAAGTATTACAGTTATTGCATCTCAGCACTCAGAGGTTGGTTGCCATGGAGAAGTAGGCGGAGCCAACTGCCGTTTAGTTGAAGAACTGCAGAGTTTTAAAAAAGAAGGTCAGTCTGTGCTCTGATGAGGCACAGGGAAGATTGATTCCAGGCTGATGGGATCAAGGAGACTCAATTGTTCATTTTGAGTCGGTTTTAAATAAGTTGCTAACATTTAATGTAGTCTGTGTCCTGGTAAGGCACAGAGAATCTGTGATAGTATATCACAGGGGTGACTGTGGTTTGAAGTCACTGGATAGTCTAAGTTTCAGACTTTGGGAACCAATCCCAGCTGGACTCACAGAGATCCATTGAAGTAACAGTTAGAAAGGAGTAGAGGAATGGGTTTTAACTACTTTAAGTAAAAGAAGTGACACTTTAGAGAGTTTGATTAATCTCATTCTAGTATTGTAACTGTTAATATGAATACCTCTAAGTGAGAACAACATTGTAACCACTAAGCTCTGTGCCTGAATAAACTTGTTATTGTTCTTCCAACATCTAAGCCTCTGTCGCATATATTCTAAACCAAGTTACGCTACCATCTAAAGTGAATACGAAGAAGAAAGCAAAAACACAGGAAAAGGACTCCTTCCTGAGTCTTTGGTGGTTGCATCTTTCCAAATTGGTGGCAGTCGTTATTAGCTCTTTACAAATTTGGGAAGCGGGTGGGATAAAAAGATTCCTTAAGGAACCTTAGTCGTTCATAGACCCCTTGACACTGACCCACTTCCTTTTCCCTACCATACCTTCAGGAAAATAATATTTGGAAGTGATTAATATAGGGGACACAGTAAATAAGTAGCCATGGTTAGCAAGAGACTCACATGTGCCATGATGAAGCCCTGGAACTTTTGGTTGAGGGCCGCAGGATATTCCTCTCCGAAGCATAAGCTGATCTGGTACTGAGGAGGAGGCTCTCCGTGGCTCTTGTAGGTCTCCAACTCTGAGCAGCAAAGACAAGAGAGAACATTGAATGATTGCACAGAACTATCAATACTTTAGAGCAGGCATGGGCTAACTTTGGTCCTCCAGGTGTTTTGGACTCCCACAATTTCTAACAGCCAGTAGGTTGTTAGGAATGTCAGAGTATTTGTAGCGCAGCAGTAATTGGATGGAATCAGTGGAGTGCAGAACGAGAAGACACTCAGAGACGTTGGTAAAACTATTTACAAAGTTTTACTGTATCAGCACAAACAGACTAACAGAAGACAGATGAACACAGGACTCAAACTCTAGGCAGACAGAACTCGACTGAACTAACGCAATCAATATGCATACACACTTGTGTCTGGATACTCCCTAGTTCCAGCCACACATCAAGGTCATCACAGCTTCTTGGCAATTAACTCTTTCCAGACTATAGTACACTTTGGATGATGCAATCAGTTGCAATACAAGCATGACACATATTGCATTTAAACACTATCAATACACAAATCCCACATTAACAAGGAATTCTGGGAGTTGAAGTCCAAAACACCTGGAGGACTAAAGTTGGCCCATGCCTGCTGCAGAGACTAGGGTACAATGGATTTTGTAATGATCAAGGCAATCTAAGGCAGGAAAACCTTTCACTTTCAAGCTGCCAATTGCTCTGAAGCGTTCCCCCCCAATAGCCTACTTTCTTTTGTTGCCATCACTTTCCCCAGTGTCAATATCAATGGCACAGGCACCAAAAATAATAAATCCAGATACTTTCATTGGCCAAAAATGGGAAAGAATCCATCAACAGGGTTGTTGTATGTCTTTCGGGCTGTGTGGCCATGTTCCAGAAGTATTCTCTCCTGACGTTTCGCCCACATCTATGGCAGGCATCCTCAGAGGCTGTGAGGCATGGAGAGACTAGGCAAGGAAGGTAATGAAAGGAATGCCGGGCGAAGGCGGGAGGGGGCTCTAACTCACCCTGCCGGAACTGCTCAGCGTCCATCAGCTTGTAGGTCTTCTCGCGCTCCAGCTTGTTGGGCCGGTCGGCGTGGGGCGCCAGGGGCCCCTTCCAGTAGACGCGGCCCTGGCACTGCCGCTTGAGGAAGACCCCCTCGGGGGCCACCCACAGGAGCACCCCCCGGTGCAGGTGGGGCAGCAGCCGCTCCAGCACGCCCACCCCGCGCGACAGCTGGCTCTTCCCGGCCAGGATGGACGGGGAGGGCAGCTCGATCTGCTCCATGCCGCTGGGGCCGTAGAGGCAGGGGTTGTCAGCCGGCACCGGGAGGAAGGTCAGGCGGCAGCCCTCGGCCGAGCTGGTGGTCACTTCCTTCACCAGGACGTTGCAGTAGTAGAGGCGGATGTGCAGCCAGAAGTCTGGAGGGCAAAAGGAAAAGGTCAGGGAGTGAGGCATGTCCCAACTAAGGAGAAGCCTACTGGGGAACTTGTCATGTTATTTATCCGACCAAAGCGCTGCTGCCTTTCCAATAAACCAGCTGCAAATATATCTGCTCAAACTGAGTGGCCTTTATCTTTATTTACAGTCCTTCTATGTACAACATACCCAAACATACACATCACAGGCAATCGTCAAAGTTAGGCTGAACAGGAAATAACACTTTCAAACCAGACACAGTGCATAGTGTCATGGTTTGCAAAGACACTGTGCTACATGTCTGTTAACTGGAAAATGAAGTGCATGAAGCTGACTGGCTGAGCCTGCAAAGACCTGGGAATAGGGCCGGGCTGTGGTGCAGGCTGGTGAGCAGCCTGCTGCAATAAATCACTCTGACCATGAGGTCATGAGTTTGAGGCCAGCTTGTGGCGGGGTGAGCACGTGTCAATTAAAAGATAATAAAAAATAGCCCCTGCTCGTTGCTGACCTAGCAACCCGAAAGATAGTTGCATCTATCAAGTAGGAAATAAGGTACCACTTATAAAGTGGGGAGGCAAATTTAACTAATTTATGACGTTGGAATGAGGAAGTGCAGTCACAGTGGATGATGAAGCAGCTGCTCCCCCCTGTGGCCAGAATCGAACATCCCCTCAGGAGAAGGTGAAATTGCCTCTGCGTCTGTCTCTGTCTTAGGGTTGTTGTATGTCTTTCGGGCTGTGTGACCATGTTCCAGAAGTATTCTCTCCTGACGTTTTGCCCACATCTATGGTGAAACGTCAGGAGAGAATACTCCTGGAATATGGCCACACAGCCCGAAAGACATACAACAACCCTGTGATCCCGGCCATGAAAGCCTTCGACAACACATTGTCTCTGTCTCGGTTCTATGTGTATATGGGCATTGAATGTTTGCCCTATATGTATATAATGTGATCCGCCAAGGCCCCTTCGGGGTGAGAAGAGCGGAATATAAATACTGTAAATAAAAAAAAAAAAATTTGATTTGATACTTTTTTCTGTTCTGCTGCTGTGAACCAATTTAAACAGGTTCTTGTTCAGTGTGTGCCTCCTGACTGAGTACTGCCTGGGGAAGATGGCTCTGTACTCAGAGAGGCCATGCTATTTCTGAGGCCTTGTTTGCTACTGAAAAAGAGGATGGAGAACCAGGACTGTATTCCTCACTGAAGCAGATTTATGGACTGAGAAAGGACTGCTTATGACTACCGATTTCTGTAAGCAATGAGAAGGGACTATTGTGAATACCATTGTTCTGTTGATCTCTTGGAATCGGTAAAGTTCCTGTATTATTTGTTCTGCAAAACTGAGTGGTGCGTCCTCATTCTGCAGGGTGACTCTGGGCTCACGGGCACATCAATCAATCACCATCAACTCGCAACACATTGTGCAATACACTGTTTCTAAGTTCAGTGCAAGGCACTTTCTGTTGGACCCTGTTGTGACTCAGCCACAGTATAGCCAGAGTCAGGATGAAGAAGGGGATTCTGGGTTTCAGATACAAGAGCCAGAAGATGATGGCATGGGAATGTAGGCTGAATCAGAGGCTGGAGAATTGCAGTTTGAGTAGAATAAACTGTTGACCCCAGAAGCCATAGATAACAGCCAGGATGACATTCCCATGGGAATTAATGAGCAAGAGAGCTCTCAAGTCCTGGTTCAGGTGCAAGATAACGAAGACCTTGATCTATCTAGGGCGAACCATCTGTTATGGAGAGGTTCTCGGGTCCCTAGGAGTGAGAGGCTAGCGGGAAAGAAAGAGGCCAGTTCTGGGAAAAGAAATGCATTTCTCGGGTGCTTTTAAAAGTGTGTGTTTGCAGATAGCTCGTTGTCAAAGCAAATCCTCGCTTCATCTGTGTGGATGTTCTTGTTTCATGCTTAGGAAATGTCTTCCTTGATCTATGAACTTTTGGGCCTTGTTTTTGGGATCTACTGACTACTGCCTTTGCCTTATGGATTATTAGACTGCTATGGTTTATGGACTAATGGATTTTCATGACTTATGTACTATTTGGATTCCTATTGACTCTTTTACTGCAACTTTGAAAAACCTTTCAACTGCCTGCTTTGATTTATATATTTCCTTTTGCTCAATAAAACTTCAAAAGACTGTCTTCTGTGTCTGAC
The DNA here is from genome assembly GCF_035594765.1 of Anolis carolinensis. NCBI lineage: Eukaryota > Metazoa > Chordata > Lepidosauria > Squamata > Anolidae > Anolis > Anolis carolinensis. Next base: position 249,598,820 of record NC_085844.1, read on the forward strand.
TGAGTGTCTTAACAAGGTGAACTATTCTGAGGTGCAACAGACCCAAAGCTTGGAAGAACTACTTTCTTTGGACCACAAGTCTCTTAAATGGAGTGGGCAGAAGAGAAACCAGAAGTCAAAGGGGTTGGAGAGAAAACACCTTCCTCACCTGAGTTGATGCTCTCCATGTCTGCGCATTGGGAGGTGGGGCCGATGATGTGGGGCACCGCGTGGCACCGAAACTGCGCTGGAGTACAGCCATAGAAAAAGCCTTTCACTTGGAGGCCTGGAAAAGGGAGTACATAGGAATGAATTAAGGCAAGCATGGGCTAACTTCAGCCCTCCAGGTGTTTTGGACTCCAACTCCCACAATTCCTAACAGCCGGTAGGCTGTTAGGAATTGTGGGAGTTGGAGTCCAAAACACCTGGAGGGCCTAAGTTGGCCCATGCCCTAGTCCAAGCTTATCTACATTCGCCAAAACAACTTCCAGGAGTTGATTGAGGCACAAACTTGCTAGGTTAGCATTTATTTCTTTGATGCTTTTGCCTGCTTCTTAATAAACTCTTGTAGTCTGTATTGTCCTTGAATCCAAGAAAGAACATTTTCCTTTGACAAAAACAAAATGCCAACGTAATACAACCTCAAGCATCCCGTGGCATCCACTTACCCTGTTGCTCAGCATGGACTGACTTTGGGGAAACCTGGTCCAGCCCTGAGGAACCCTGGTCGGTTTGTATGGGCTCGTCCTTGCCTTCCTCGCCTGAATCTGAGGATGCCGAGCTGGCCTGGGAAGGAGCAAAGACAGAAGGAATGCAAAAGAATCCCATCACCCAGATCTTGGAATAATTATAGATTGGGGTTTACACTGAATGAAGACAAAGGAGAAGGAAAACAGAATCACAGAGTTGGAAGAGACTACATGGAACATCTAGTCCAACCCTTGCCATGGAGGAAAAGCACAATCAAATCACCCCTGACAGATGGCCATCCATTCCTTTTGCTTGTTACTAACTATGGTCAAGTTGGCTTTGACCTAAGGTGACCTATGAATGACCAACTCCAAGTTACCTTAACCTCAACTGCCCTGTTCAGACCTTGCAAACTCAGGACAGCCATAGCTTCCTTGGTTGCGTCCACCATTCATCTCAAAAGTAGTCTTACTCTTTTCCTCCTTTCTTCCACCTTCCCAAATATTATTATATTGGGTATAATTAAATAGTGAACATGTCTCCTTATAATACATCCAACGTAGGGCAGAGCCTGAGCTATCTTGGCTTCTAGGAAGAATTCAGCCTTGTTTTACTTTATGACCCATGTTTTAGTCTATAACGTTCACAGAACTCTTCTCCGACAAAACTAATCCATTGACTTTTCTCCCATAGGCTTTCTATACTGTCCAGTTTTCACAACCATCCATAGAAATAGGAAAATACAATGGCACAGATAATCCTAACTTTAGTAGGGCTGGGCTGTGGCGCAGTCGGTTAGCAGCCAGCTGCAACAAATCACTACTGAGTGAGAGGTTATTTATTTATTTATTTATTTACATCATTTATATTCCGCCCTTCTCACCCCGAAGGGGACTCGGGGCAGATCACATTACACATATTAGGCAAACATTCAATGCCTTTGTAACACAGGACAAAGACGAACAACATAGCTCTGAGCGGGCCTCGAACTTATGACCTCCTGGTCAGTGACTCATTGCTCTCCCGTCTGCGCCACAGCCCCGGGGTTATGACTTCGAAGCTAGCCTGGGTCGGATTGAGCCCTCAACCATTAATAGACTAGCTTGCAGTTGACCTAAGCAGCTTGAAAGACAGTTACATCTGTTGTATAGAAAATGTGGATACCTCTTTATGTGGGGAGGCTAATTTAACTAATTTATGATACCATAAAATTGCCAGCAGCGCGGGGAAGAATGAGAAAGCACTCCATCAAGGACTCGGTGTCACAATGAAGTGCCAGCTCCCCTGTGGCTGGATTTGAGCAAACCCTTGTGAAGCCAGAAGCTGGAAAATGTTAAATTGCCTCTGCATCTGTCTATATGTCATATATCTAATGACACCCCTTCGGGTGAGAAGTACCCTTCGGAGTGAGAAGGGCAGAATAAAAATACTGTAAACAAACAAACAAACAAACAAATAATATTCAATGTATCTTGACACTTTAGCATCTTGCCCAATTCTTTCATAGCTGCCCTTCCATGTCTTTTTTTCTGATTTCTTTGCTATAGTCTATAGTCGCTTTGAGTCTCCTTTGTGAGAGATAGAATCACAGTATCCTAAGAGTTGGAAGAGACCTACACTCCATGGAAGAGAGTTCCACTGCTGAACAGCTTTCATAGTTAGGAAATTCTTCCTAATGTTCAAATGGAATCTCCTTCCCTGTAGTTTGAAGCTGTTGTTCCATTGCGTCCAAGTCTCTAGGGCAGAAGAAAACAAGCTTGTTCCCTCCTCCCTATGATGTCCCCTCACATCTTTATCTATGGCCCTCATCATGTCTCCTCTCAGCCTTCTCTTCTGCAGGCTAAACATGCCCAGCTCTTTAAGCCGCTTCTCATAGGGCTTATTCTCCAGACCCTTGATCATTTTAGTCGCCTTCCTCTAGATACATTCCAGCTTCTCAATATCTCCCTTGAATTGATAAAGCCAGGCATGAATACATATATATATACTACTACTATTACTACTACTCCTACTACTCTTCATATTGATTAATGGGAGCTGGGCTTAGCACAGCGGGCTATACCACTAGCTGCAGAAAATTCTGCCGATTGAAAGGTCGGCAGTTCAAACCTGGGTCGGGGTGAGCACCTGCCGTCAGCCCCAGCTGTCTGCCCACCTATATTGAAAGCAGAAATGCAAGTAGATAAATAGGTACTGCTTTTAGCAGGGAGGTAATAAAAGGTGCCCTTAAGGACATCCATCGAGAGGACGTTGTCACAAAACTCCTTGGTATGGAAGATGGAGTGACAGCATCCCCGTAGCTGGAGTCGAGCACAGCCTCCAAGATGCCGGAAATAAGATGGGAAACATTGCCTTTACCTCTGTTTGTGTATTGTCTGTCCTTATTAATTGTATAATGGCATTGATTGTTTGCCGTATGTGGGTTCTGTAATCTGCCCTGACTCCCCTTGGGGAGATAGAGCGGAATATAAATATTATATTATTATTATTATTATTATTATTGTTGTTGTTGTTGTTGACTCAGCCAAGGGATGGGGAATCATGAACTATTTTGTCTGCTTTGAAGTTATGTGAATCATCTATAGCTATCATTATTTTTGGGGTTTTTTAAACTGTTCAAACCTTCCTTTGCACTTTCTTTTTTGGCTTTCTCCCAGTATCTTTTCTGAATCGTACTATTTTTCAGCTCATAGGATGGTGTCATCTGCATATGTTAAATTGCAGCCTAAGTCCAAAGCAACCCTAGCTAAGTATGGAGGTCAAAGTGTCTTAAAATTCCCATAAGATCTGCTTAACACACAGAGCGTGAATGTTTCTTCAGTCTGTAACCACATCCTGGCCTTTCAGAAGGGAATGATTCAGGTACCTTCAGGCAGCCTGAGCTTTATTTGGGCAAGAAACTTTCCATTGTGACATCTCTCAGGCCATAAAGCATGACAGCACAACGTGGCTATTTTTAAAAAGCTAAAAATATCTATCACAGGCAACACATGGAAAAATGGGTTGATTGTATTTAATTCAGCTATTTGGGTTTGTTTTGATGCTCTCAGTGGCTTTGGGAATTGGCATTCTTCCACCGTCCAGCAGCTCTTATGGTTTAGAAGTTCTTCCTAATGGTTAGACAGAATCTCTTTCCTTTTAAACTTCAATCCAGTGCTGCATTCGTCATTTGCATTCAATGCAGGACTGGGCTGAAGTTAGGAAGAAGTTAGGAGTTGCTTGACGGTGCTTTGGAAGATATTGAATTCGCCTTCTTTGGAGACCTTTAAACAGAGGTTCAAAGTCGAGATCTTTCTCAAGAGTGTTTCTGTTGTGTTTATCTGCATGGTAGCAGGTTGGAATGGATGGTCTTTGTGGTCCCTTCCGACTCCATCGTCACTATCACCAGTATGTCCATTTATTGTTGTAACCATAACAGAGATGAACAATTTAAGTTGCAAGAAATCTCTGATCAGAAACATACTGGGCAGACTACAATGCCCAGGGCCCCCCTAACAGTGTGAACAAGCTGCCTGGGGGATGATGAGCTTTGTGGTCTGGAAAGGCCAACATTTACTCAACATCTAAAAAGGCAAAATTCTGAACTGCAGAAGCTGAACTGGCTGCTAAGGCTGAATCTACACTGCCGTGTAATGCAGTCTGAAATTGCATTATGCTGGGGTTCTGCAAGGGAATGGGATTTCTCAGAGAATGAGGGGGATGATGGGTTTCAATCTGAGGAGTCTGTGTGTGATTAGAGAGAATTGCAGGCAGTTGAAGATGAGACAGAGGATGTTTGTTCCTTACCAACAAGGGGAAGGGAAAGGTCCATTTCTCTTGAGAATTGGCCTTCAGCTAATGGGGAGTTTTCCTGTGATATCAGATTAGGTCTCTGGACAGAGGGAGTAAAGGATAGATTAATAACTAGGCATTTTAAGAGACTCCGTGAGAAGTCCTTGAGACCCAGGTGTGTGAGGTATGATCTCATGGCTTCTTGGTCAAGCTTGGGCTTAAATTAAGTGGTGTTTACTTTGTGTCTCTCAGAGGAGACGTTGCCAAAAGGTTTGGGTTCCTGTCTCAGCTCTCAAGTTCATGATTCAAGTTTCCTGTGCTTGCCTATGTTTGTCTTGGACAAAGTTCCTGCTTTCATACCAGTAGGCTGCTAGGAATTGTGAGAGTTGAAGTCCAAAACACCTGGAGAACCCATATTTGCCCATGCATGGCCTACACTGACCAGATAATGCAGTTTCAACATTTTTCAGGACGGATTATTGATGTCCGTAGACAAAGAAGCACCTAACTGGGGCATGAAGGACTACAGCAAAGTTCTTTTGGGTTCCATCTACAATGAGCAGATCAACCCAGTATAAATCTTCCCTGGAACAGCCCCAGATTCAGCAATGTCCAGAACAATACAAAGCTCCAGTTTCCAGAAAAATCCAGAGCATCCCACAACTTTGCCAAAAGCAAGGCAAAGTAAGTTTAGAGTTATAAAATTTCTATGATACTCGCTAGAAACCAATTATGGGCTGTGAAGACTGCTAGAGGTCTATTTGTAGGATTTGAGCTGGAGGTCTACTTATAAGATGAGTCTACTTGTAGATTGCAAAAAGCAAACAGGAACAGAAGCTCAACTTTAACACATCCCCACTTTAACACCCAACATACTGTACTTCCAGGCAACATTAAACTATTTGGTTGGGTATGATATGGGCACAACCCAAATCTGTGCACCTCATACATTTACCTTGTTGGATCTGCCATTGGATCTCCGTTCTTGTTGTGCAGACGTCGCAGGTATGTTTGGCTCCTGGAGGGACTCTTTACTATTTTCTTTATCTGAAAACAAAGACAGCAAAGGTTTCTTTACCTATAACAAGGATCTCTTTAGGTACTATCTTTGCGGGTGTCCGGACTGATGCAAATCAGCTCTCGTCAGTCTAATTCATGTAGTCCTGCACATTGTTTTGCATATTCATACAGCAATGTTATTGTTGTGGTTCTGCCCGATGACAATGAGGGATTTGTGTCAGGGCCTGGGAGACTGGGAGATGCAGTTTCAGAGCCAGGGGGGGATGCTGGATTCAGATATAGCTGGACAGGAGGCGCTATTAGAGCAACCGTGTGAAAGCACTGATGTTTTGGACTCCAGCAGTCAGGGACGTGAACTCTCACCTAGTAACTGCAGCCCCCCATCCTGTATCTTTGCATTCCATTTTTTCTGCCGAAGTGAAATATCTTGCATTTGTCCCTGTTGAACTTCATTTTGTTAATTTCGGCCCATCTCTCTGGTCTGTCAAGATCGTTTTGAATTCTGCTCCTGTCTTCTGGAGTGTTAGCTATCCCTCCCAGTTTTGTGTCGTCTGCAAACTTGATGATCGTGCCTTCTAACCCTTTGTCTAAGTCGTTAATAAAGACGTTGAACAGAACCAGTCCCAGGACGCATTCCTGCTGATGACACTCCACTCGTCACTTCTTTCCAAGATGAAGAAGACGCATTGGTGAGCACCCTTTGGGTTCGTTCGCTTAGCCAATTACAAATCCACCTAACCGTAGTTTTGTCTAGCCCACATTTTACTAGTTTGTTTGCCAGAAGGTCATGGGGGACTTTGTCGAAGGCCTTACTGAAATCCAGGTACGCTACATCCACAGCATTCCCTGTATCGACCCAACTCGTAATTCTATCAAAAAAAGAGATCAGATTAGTCTGGCATGACTTGTTTTTGGTAAATCCGTGGGAGAGATAGAGACAGGCAGGGAGTGCAGAAGAATGTGTTCATGTTTTGCAGCCCTTAAAGCAGTCCTGTGAGAGGATTTTAGATTTGCCAACGTCGCTAAACCTAGGAGGGTTGTTAGTTTTGTTCTCCGTTTAAGTTTGGGTTGGGGAGTCATGTTTCATGCTCATTTTGGCTCCTTGTTCCATGGATTTTTCTGGGATTTCTGCTCCTTGTTATGCCCCTGGTTTAAGCTTTATGCTTCGGACTTCTCTTGTCTTCATGCTCCAGTTTAAAAACCTCTTGAATTATCCTGTCTTCATGCTTCAGTTTTAACACTGTATTCTGGGATGTCTGCTGCTTGTGGATTATTTTCTGTACACAGTTTGGCCTGGCTTGTTGCCTATATTTGCCTAATTTATTGACTCTTGGTTTTAAGCTTTTTAAAATATATGCTTTTTTAATAAACTGTTTTGACTTTTACACTTGGTGTCTTCTTGGGTGCTGTGAACAAGGTGAAACCCTGCTGAGGTGCAACAGTTATCATGCATAGCCCTTCACAGAATAAAACAGACAGCCCTGCTAAGAGAAACTAATTTTGATAAAAATCACACGGGAAGGAAGGTTTCCATCGTCTTTTTATGCATTCCCAATTCTTGGTTGAAATTTCCCTTTGATTTCTGGAACCTTGTGTAAGAGACCTCTTGTTCCTCCTTTTTGGTTTTCAACTTCTCTTTCTCTGCATTGGTTATTATAGTAGCTCTTTCTGTTTGCATGCAAGTTGTTGAACTGTATTCAGGGCTCTCTCTCTATTTCTGCCTGCTTTTACTTTCGCTTTCCTGTCTGTCCTTGGCTTCTTGAAGAGTTTCATCTGTTAAGACCACTCTTTGGCTACAGATTGAGTTCTTGCATTCTTAGGAGCATTGAACTCAGCTTGACCTCACTTAACAATAACAAATGCATCACACTAATAGGTCATCTGAACCTTTCCAAACGACAGCCAGGAAACCAAGTCCTTGAGGAGTAAGGAGCCGTGTATATTTAGCTTGGAGAAGGTTAATGGGGGAGATGGGAGGCATGTTTATATGCAGGAGCTTCTTTTCTGCTGCTCTGTAGGATGAATGCAGCTTATCGTCACTTTATCCACCCAGGTCAATGTTATAGGAGCAAGGGAGTTGCAGTTTTGCAAGGTCTTTAGCCTTCTCTGCCTCACCAAAACTACAACTCCCATGACCCCATAGCACTGAGCCATGACAGCTTAAATGGGATCAAAACACATTCATTCTACACTGTAAATGCACCCCTATTTGCATGGGCTCTTCTTCATCACCTGGATGGCATTAAAGCTGCAGATGTAATTCTTATGCACTGTTTTTTGTCACCAGAAGGAACACATGAACATATACAGAGCGCCTTTTCCTACCACCGAATGACAGCAATGGCAATTGCCATTTTTAACACAAAAATAAAGAATGTTTTGGCTCCCACTCAAAACAGAGTTCCTGTTTTTGTCTTCTTTTTTTAAACACACTGTACCAAGGATAAATTTTTGGGAAGGACAATACAACATACTTGCTAAAAGGCATCTTGAGCAGCAAGATTTAAGAAATGATGACAGTAAATGGACGCATCAGATTGTCCCAAGGAAGTTGGTTCTGCACGAAATCAGCGCCTTAATTGGATGTGTTGTCAAAGGCTTTTATGGCCAGAATCACTGTGTTGCTGTGAGTTTTTCAGCTGTATGGTCATGTCCTAGTAGCATTCTCTCCTGACATTTCACCTGCATCTGTGGTTAATGGTATCTTCAGAGGTCTGTTGGAAATTAGGCAAGTGGAGTGTATATATATCTGTGGAATAATGTCCAGAGTGGGAGGAAGAACCCTTGTCTGTTTAAAGGAAGTGTGAATGTTGCATTTAGCAAGTTTGAATAGCATTGAGTAGCTATGAAGCTGCAAAGTCTACCAGTGAGGGTATCTGCAGAGAAGTAGCCTGACCTTTGTTGCCTGGAGGCACCCTCTGCTTGGGAGAGGGTATTAAAAAATACCCAAAAACAAAGACAATAAATAGTCAACATCACTCAGAAACAGGAGGTCTCCAGACAGCAAGCAATCAAGTGCAATGTTGTTGTGTGTTTTCTGAGTTGTATGGCCATGTTCCAAAAGTTGATCACTTATGGAACATAGCCATACAGCCTGGAAAACACACAACAACCCTGTGATTCCGGCCATGAAAGCCTTCAACAATCAAGAGCAAGTTAACACCTCTCAAAGATAGGAAGCCTCCAGGCAACAGAGGCCAGGCTACCTCTATGCAAATATCTTCACTGGTAGACTTTGCAGTTTCATGGCTACTCAATGCTATTCAAGCTTGCTAATTGCAATACTCACACATGCTTTAAACAGACAAGGGTTCTTCCTCCCACCCTGGATATTATTCCACAGGTATATACACACTCCATTGGCCTCATTTCCATCAGACCTCTGAAGATGCCATTCACCACAGATGCAGGCAAAACGTCAGAAGAGAATGCTACTGAAACATGGCTATACAGCCTGAAGAACTCACAGCAACCCAGTGATTCCGGCCATGAAAGCCTTCGACAACACATCTTCCCTATGTCATCCAAATCTATACAAATACTAGCTGTGCCTGGACACGCGTTGCTGTGGCATATGGGAATCATTTGTTGGCCACGTGGAATAGCAGTGAATAGCCTTGCAGCCTCAAAGCCTGGCTGTTTTCTTCTTATGGGAGTGTGGAAGAGGCCTAACTGAACCCTGGCCGTCTTTCAGCACCATTGCGGCTGAAGAGGTTGCTAGGAGACAAAGTGGATGGGGCCTAAAGGGGGCAGGGCCTACCCTTCTGACTGGTAGCCAGGGTTGAAAATGGCTCTTCCTTGTCCTGAGTTTTGGACTTTATTTTTCTAGGTTTTGGATGACTATGTCTTTTGTGGCCAAATTTGGTGTGATTGGTTCAGTGGTTTTGTTGTTTACTCAGTCCTACAAACGTACATTACATTTATATACCCTGTTTCCCTAAAATAAGACATCCTCAGAAAATAAGACCTAGTAGAGGTTTTGCTAAATTGATAAATATAAAGCCTCCTCCGAAAGTAAGACCTAGCAAAGTTTTTGTTTGGAAGCATGCCCAACGAACAGAACACCAGAGCATGCAGGATTGGTAAATGTGCATACCATAGAGTGTTGTACATGGAAATAATGGTAGTAACAAGAAATTCTTGATAGTATTCAGTTTGTCTGGTTATGTTGATTTGTGATGACAACTACTGTACAGTATATAATAAATGTTCATTTTTTTGTTCAACAATAAATGTGAATTCTTCTTCATGGAAAAATAAGACATCCTCTGAAAATAAGACTTAGAGCATCTTTGGTAGCAAAGATTAATATAAGATACTCTTATTTTCGGGGAAACACGGTGTGTGTATATATATATATATATATATACACACACACACACACACTAGCTGTGCCCGGCCACGCGTTGCTGTGACTAGGACATAATTTTTCTTTTCTTTTTGTTGTATGAACGTAGAGGCGTGGATGAGAAGTTGTGCTGTCAATTTTCAAGGTTGTGGGGCGTTTAGTTTAGTTGTTTTGTCCGGTGCCGTGATTCCATTACCCTTTTATATATATAGATATACACACACCGTATTTACTCAAGTCTAATGTACCATCAAATTTAATGCACACCTCAATTTTCAAAACCCTGAAACACAAAAAAGTATTTACCATATTACGCAAATGTATTGCGCACCCCAATTATGGGAAGGTGAGCATTAGACTCGAGTAAATACGGTATATGTTTTGTTTTTCTACACAGCCCATTCTGTTTTGCATTCTGTTGGAGTGAACCATCTTTGAGCAATTCCTTCACAGGTGACACTACAACACAACATTCGTTGACAATAATAGGACGACTGGTCACAAGCATTCAGACGAAGGTACCTGTTTCTTGCTGGGATTCAGGGGGAGCCGGGCTGGTCACCACCTGATACACTTTGTACGGTTCCGAAATGTCCAAGTGGCTCAATTCCGGGATCTCCTTGAAGTCGGTGCTTTTGTTCAAGGCGCACCGGAGCCGGGTCTTCCACACAGAGGGGTCGGCCTTGTCCTGCCCTTCGTGGTACTTGCCCTTGTAGATGGCCCAGGCCTGGAGGGAAAGGGAGAAGGGGCAGAGTCAGCCTCAAACAGGCACATCCCACACCCGAGATGGAGACCGAGGGCCTAATTCTCGGCTGTACATTTCCTGTGCTGGCGCGGGTTGGACTAGATGACCTTTAGGGATCTCTTCCAATGCTCTAGGCTTCCTTCAAGCCAGTATCATCCACTCTAGACAGGCATGCAAAAGGTGCAATTTTTGGAAAACCAGAATCTCCATAGCCATTTGGAAGCATGGCCCTTTTTGGAGATCAGTTGGTATCCACACTACAGTAGAGTCTCACTTATCCAACACTCACTTATCCAACGTTCTGGATTATCCAACGCATTTTTGTAGTCAATGTTTTCAATATATCATGATATTTTGGTGCTAAATTAAGTCAATACAGTAATTACTACATAGCATTAATGTGTAATGAACTACTATTTCTGTCAAATTTGTTGTATAACATGATGTTTTGGTGCTTAATTTATAAAATCATAACCTATTTTGATGTTTAATAGGCTTTTTCTTAATCTCTCCTTATTATCCAACATATTCGCTTATCCAACGTTCTGCCAGCCCATTTATGTTGGATAAGTGAGACTCTACTGTATAAACTTTTGGAAAAGGCATGACCTTGTTAGAGATCGTAACCTTTTTGTAGAATATGATCTTCCTGAGAAGAATTTAAAAACTCGCTTGAGTCAATTTTCTCCTTAGTGGTAAATATCCACCAGTATTCATGCAAGGCCATTTCAGTTTCTCAGTTGTTAGACTGATATCCCTGGTTTTCTCCTTGAACTGTTAGGGACAAAGATATACCAGTGCATAAAATATATAGCAGTTCAGAAGTGTTATTTCAGTTGCCCAAAATCTTCCATAAAATATATTGGTTTTAAATCATGCTCTTAAGAGACCAAAAATAAGTAGTCTTCCTTAAAAGTTAACATGGTTGATTTACTGGGTTGCTGTGCATTTTTCAGGCTGTATGGCCATGTTTCTCCTGATGTTTCGCCCACATCTATGACAGGCATCCTCATCCTCAGATATTGTGAGGTATATTGGAAAACTAAGCAAGGGAGGTTTATATATCTGTGGAAGGTCCAGGGTGGGAGAAAGGACTCTTGTCTGTTGAAATGTTGCAATTAATCACTTTGATTAGCATTAATGGCCTTGCAAGCTTTCAACAGAAAGGAGGAAACCATGAAAATGAACAAAATCTAGTTACCAGTATTAAAAAAAACTCTAAAATCAGAACATTAAATAAAGAACAACACTCTGAAAACAGACTTGAATCAACCAGGGGCAGCTAACACCTCCAAACAAAGGATTCCCCCAAGCAGGAATAAAGCTTGCAAGGCCATTCATGCTAATCAAAGTGATTAATTGCAACATTCATACTTGCCTCCAACAGACAAAGAGTTCTTTCTCCCACCCTGGACCTTCCACAGATATATAAACCTCCCTTGCTTTGTTTTCCAATATACCTCACAATCTCTGAGGATGCCTGCCATAGATGTGGGTGAAACGTCAGGAGAGAATGCTTCTGGAACATGGCCATACAGCCCAGAAAATGCACGACAACTCTGTGATTCCAGCCATGAAAGCCTTCGACAACATGAGGTTGATTTATTTACAAACTTCATGTATTAGCATACAAGTACACTGTTTATTGGTTTAGAGTTTGAACTGAACACTGACTCAATATAAACTGACTACTCAGTGCAGCATCCTGACTACAGTATACTCAACTGACCTCATACATCAGCTGATGCAAACAGACTCAGTATGACATCAACTGACTTAACTGACTTCCAACTGACTTCTGATTGCAAGGAGATATGCAAGGAGTTTTATTCCAAAAGGTGCAACTCTGTAAACTAATAAAAGTATCCTGAAATGCATTAATTCCATCCATCCTGCCTTGAATCCCCTCTTGGAAGAAAAGTGGGAGACCCGTTCCATAAAATTAACAGTGAAATAATAGAATGTGTTGTTGAAGGCTTTCATGGCCGGAATCACAGGGTTGTTGTGTGTTTTCCGGGCAGTATGGCCGTGTTCCAGAAGTATTCTCTCCTGACGTTTCGCCCACATCTATGGTAGGCATCCTCAGAGGTTGTGAGGTATATGATAGAATAGAATGCTTTGCAAAGCGTGGTTCTTCTCTGTCTGAGGTTTTTAAGCCTTTGGCCATTTTGGTGGCCATTCTCTGGACACTTCCCAGCTTGTCCATCTCCTTCTTGGAGGCAATTTTGCTGCTATCGCCACCAGGATCCCAGGAGAAAACATCCTTGCTAATGTCTAATCTGCGATTTATTGGAGGATGGAAGAAATGGGGAGGATCCTGAGAAAGGCAAAACTTACCCCCAGCAATATAACACCAGGCTTTGAGGCTGCAAGGCCATTCAATGCTAATCAAGCTGGCCAATGACAACGTTCCCACTTGCCTCCAATATACAAGAGCCCTTTCTCCCACCCTGGACATTATTCTTCAGATATATATACAGTCCCCTTGACTAATTTCTAACAGACCTTTATGAAGATACCCTCACTGATTGACTTTGCAGCTGCAAGGCCATTCAATGCTAATCGAGCTGGGGAATGGCAACATTTCCACTTGCCTCCAACTGACAAGAGTTCTTCCACTATGGGTATTATTCTGTATGTATATATACATTCCACTTACCTAATTTCCAACAGACCTCTATGAAGATACCCTCACTGACTGACTTTGCAGCTGCAAGGTTATTCAATAATAATCGAGCTGGCCAATGGCAACATTCCCACTTGCCTCCAATAGACAAGAGTCCTTTCTCCCACTCTGGACATTATATAGTCCACTTGTCTAATTTCCAACAGACCTCTATGAAGATACCCTCACTGATTGACTTTGAAGCTGCAAGGTCATTCAGTACTAGTCAAGCTGGCTAATGGTAATGTTCCCACTTGCCTCCAACTGACAAGAGTTCTTTTTCCCACATGGGACGTTATTCCCAGATATATATACAGTCCCCTTGCCCAATTTCCAACAGATCTCTATGAAGATACCCTCATTGATTGACTTTACAGCTGCAAGGCCATTCAATGTTAATCGAGCTGGACAATGGCAACATTCCCACTTGCCTCCAGCAGACAAGAGCTCTTTCTCCCATCCTGGACATTATTCTGCATATATACAGTCCACGTGCCTAATTTCCAACAGACCTCTATGAATATACCGTCACTGATTGACTTTACAGCTGCAATGCTTATCAAGCTGGACAATGGCAACATTCCCACTTGCCTCCAACAGACAAGAGTTCTTCCTCCCACTCTGGACATTATTCTGCATATATATATATACAATCCACTTACTTAATTTCCGACAAATCTCTATGAAGATACCCTCACTGACTGACTTTGCAGCTGCAAGGTTATTCAATACTAATCAAGGTGGCCAATGGCAACATTCCCACTTGCCTCCAACAGACAAGAGTTCTTTCTCCCACCCTGGACTATATAAACCCCACTTGCCAAGGTTCCAACATACTTCACAACCTCTGAGGATGCCTGTGGGCGAAAGGTCAGGAAGGAATGCTTCTGGGACATGGCCAGACAGCCCAGAAAACTCACAGCAACCCATGACTATGAGTATTGGTTACAATTTGGGCAGACCCCCCCCCCCCCCACCCCCCGCTTCGTTCCTTCCCAAGGCGAGATCCTGGGGTGACCCGGAGTGGAGAGCACCTTGAAGAGGGCGGCGTCGTGGGTCTGTCGGTAGTCCTGCTTGGCGGCGTGTTTCCAGGGGATGCGGAAGACCCTCCGCCCGCGGTCCTCCCAGCGCAGCCCCGGGAAGCGCCCGCTCTCCACCTGCGCCACCAGCCACTCCTTCAGCCGCAGCGGAGGCGACGACATGGCAAGAAGGCAGAGCTCCCTCTCCGCGCGGGGCTCCCCGAGGTCGGCTAGTCGGGACACGCGCGCACATACGCACGCGGCCGCGAGGAGAAACCGAAACTCCCCGAGGCGGTTTCGCTTTCCGTCCTGCCCTCTTTCCCCTCCTCCTCCTCCTCCTCCTCCTCTTTCTCCGACGCCTCCTTGCTCTGCTTCAGAACACGAGAGAAGAAGAGCTTGCCTTCTCTTGCAAGAAACCCACAAAGGCCATCCAGTCCACCCTTTTTCTTTCTGCCAAGCTGGAAGGCGACAAATTGCGCATCCAGAGAAGGAATCCTAGAATCATAGAATAGTGAGCTGGAAGAGACCTTGAGTTGGAGGCTCCTTGTGTGCAAAGGGAACCCCGTGGGAGAGATGTTCAAAATATAGAGTCCTTGAGATGGAAGGGACCCCCAAAGGCCATCCAGCCCACCCTCCTTGTTTTCTGCCAAGCAAGAAGGCACATCCCGACAACTTGCCCATCCAGAGAAGGAGGCTCCTTGTGTGCAAAGACATCCCTGTGGGAACTTCAGTAGAGAGATGTTTAAAATATAGAGCCCTTAAGTAGGAAGGGACCCCCAAAGGCCATCCAGCCCACCCTCCTTCTTTTCTGCCAAGTAGGAATTTGCATCTCAAGCCCTTCCGACAAATTGCGCATCCAGAGAAGGAGGCTCTTTGTGCGCAAAGAGAGCCCCGTGGGAACTTCAAAGAAGAGATGTTCTAGAGTACTTGAGATAAGGGACCCCCAAAGGCCATCCAGCCCACCCTCTTTCTTTTCTGCCAAGTAGGAATTTGCATCTCAAGCCCTTCCGACAAATTGCGCATCCAGAGAAGGAATCCTAGAATCATAGAATAGTGAGCTGGAAGAGACCTTGAGTTGGAGGCTCCTTGTGTGCAAAGGGAACCCCGTGGGAGAGATGTTCAAAATATAGAGTCCTTGAGTTGGAAGGGACCCCCAAAGGTCATCCAGCCCACCCTCCTTCTTTTCTGCCAAGTAGGAATTTGCATCTCAAGCTCTTCCGACAAAATGCGCATCCAGAGAAGGAGGCTCTTTGTGTGCAAAGAGAGCCCCGTGGGAACGGATATAAATTTGGAACTTATAATATTTTTATATGTACTATACAAATGGAAGCCTGTGAACCCTTATTGAAAATATATTGTCTGAGAAATGATTGTGAAAGACTAATAGATGAAAGTATTGCACTGTATGCAACAAACACTTGCAATGTATGTATATTTGAATGAATGAAAATAAATAAACATATTATATATATATACACACACACACACACACATACAGAGTCCTTATGTTGGAAGGGACCCCCAAAGGCCATCCAGTCCACCCTTTTCCTTTCTGCCAGGCAGGAAAGCACCATTATAATGCCCCCGACAAATGTGCATCCATTTGAAGGAGGCTCCTTGTGTGCAAATACAGCCCCGTGGAAACTTCAAAGGAGAGATGTTCAAAATATAGAGTCCTTGAGTAGGAAGGGACCCCCAAAGGCCATCCATTCCACCCTCCTTCTTTTCTGCCAAGCAGGAATTTGCATTTCAAGCCCTTCCAACAAATTGCGCATCCAGAGAAGGAGGCTCCTTGTATGCAAAGGGAGCCCTGTGAGAACTTCAGAGGAGAGATGTTTAAAGACATCCCTGTGGGAACTTCAGTGGAGAGATGTTCAGAGTATAGAGTCCTCAGGTTGGAAGGGACCCCCAAAGGCCATTCAGTCCGCCCTCCTTGTTTTCTGCCAAGCAAGAAGGCACATCCCGACAACTTGCCCATCCAGAGAAGGAGGCTCCTTGTGTGCAAAGACATCCCTGTGGGAACTTCAGTGGAGAGATGTTCAGAGTATAGAGTCCTCAGGTTGGAAGGGACCCCCAAAGGCCATTCAGTCCGCCCTCCTTGTTTTCTGCCAAGCAAGAAGGCACATCCCGACAACTTGCCCATCCAGAGAAGGAGGCTCCTTGTGTGCAAAGACATCCCTGTGGGAACTTCAGTGGAGAGATGTTCAGAGTATAGAGTCCTCAGGTTGGAAGGGACCCCCAAAGGCCATTCAGTCCGCCCTCCTTGTTTTCTGCCAAGCAAGAAGGCACATCCCGACAACTTGCCCATCCAGAGAAGGAGGCTCCTTGTGTGCAAAGACATCCCTGTGGGAACTTCAGTGGAGAGATGTTTAAAATATAGAGTCCTTAAGTAGGAAGGGACCCCCAAAGGCCATCCAGCCCACCATCCTTCTTTTCTGCCAAGCAGGAAGGTGCATCCCAAGCCTTCCCGACAAAATGCACATCCAGAGAAGGAGGCTCCTTGTGTGCAAAGACAGACCCAATGAAGAGATGCTCAAAGTGTAGAGTCCTTTGAGTTGGAAGGGACCTCCCAGACCACCCAGACCTAGAAGAAAAGCAATTAGAAGGGGTTCCTAAAGGCCATCCATCCCACCCTCCTTTTCTGCCAAGCAGGAAGGCGCATCCCAAGCCTTCCCGACAAAATGCGCATCCAGAGAAGGAGGCTCCTTGTGTGCAAAGAAAGCCCTGTTGGAACTTTAGGGAAGATATGTTCAAAGACATCCCTGTGGGAACTTCAGTGGAAAGATGTTCAAAGCATAGAGTCCTTGTGTTGGAAGGGACCCCCAAAGGCCATCCAGCCCACCCTCCTTTTCATCCAGGCAGGAAAATACCATCCCGGCAGGAAGGCACAACCCAAGCCTTCCTGACAAATGTGCATCCAGAGACGGAGGCTCCTTGTGTGCAAAGACAGCCCTGTGGGAACTTCAGTGGAGAAATATTCAAAGTATAGAGTCCTCAAGTTGGAAGGGACCTCCAAAGGCCATTGTGTCCTAGGAGAGAAGCAATTGGAAGGGGCCTCTAAAGGTCATCCAGTCCACCCTTCCTTTTTTACCAGGCAGGAGGACGCATCCCAGGCATTTCGATAAGTGTGCATCCAGAGAAGGAGGTTCCTTGTGTGCAAAGACAGACCCGATGAAGAGATGTTCAAAGTATAGAGTCCTTGAGTTGGGAGGGATCCCCAAAGGCCATCCAGCCCACCCCTCTTCTTTCTGCCAGACAGGAAAGCACAGTTCAAGCCCTCCTAACAAATGCCAATCCAGAGAAGGAAATTCCTTGTGTGCAAAGTCAGCCCTGTGGAGATGTGTTCAGAGACATCCCTGTGGGAACTTCAATGGCGAGACGTTCAAAGTATAGAGTCCTTGAGTTGGAAGGGACCCCCTAAGGCCATCCAGTCTACCCCTTTTCTTATGCCAGACAGGAAAGCGCATCCCAAGCCCTCCGGACAAATGCACCCCTTTGAAAGAGGCTCCTTGTGTGCAAAGACACAGTCTGTTGCCAACTTCAATGGAAAGATGTTCAAAGTATAGGGTCCTCGAGTTAGAAGGGACCCCTAAGGGCCAAAAAGTCCAGCCCTCTTTTTTCTACCAGGTAGGGAAAAGGAGAGGAAGATTAAATAGCTAAAGGAACTTTATTTAATCCTGGAATTGGAAGAGAGCTCCACAAGAACTCTCCAGTCCAGCCCTGCTTCTTTTTTATTTTCAGTTTACATATTCATACAAAACAATGAAACCAATCTATATTATTATTATTATTATTTATTCATTTCTATCCCGCTTTTCTCCTGTGGGTGGGATTCAAAGCATCAACCAATACAATACTTCTTAACATCTATACAATGTTTGTATTTGGTTATACACTCTCCTCCTTCCATTTTAGTGACTTCCCATCCTTTGCATTAGAGACATTCATATATAATTCTGTTCTTCTTTCCTTTTACATTGTTTTTCTATTATTCATTCTGGACTGATAGTTATTATTTATAGATGCTCTCTACAGTATCTAACAGATTAAATTATGAAGTTTATAAAAAAAACTTTTCTCTCTTTTTTAAAAAACACATTTTAGAAATGTGCTACTGGCATACTTACATTGGACAAAGAATCACACAGATGGTTAAAAAAAATGAAAGAACACAAGGAGAGGCTGTTTTATAAAATGTGGGACTGATAACAATAACGGCAGCTACAACAGCTGGATCCCATTTGCAATCTTTTGCAATTTGCAGCAGATCTTTTAAGCTGCTGCAATTGCAAAACAGGCAAACTTGAGTGTCATGGATTTATAATAATGATCTCTCAAGAGGTCGCAAATAGGATCTGGCAACCCGCCCATCTGAGAAAGTCAGGCAAGAAATGCAAGCAGATGTTGCAATATATAATGGACGGTGTCATAAACATGGAGCAAGATTTTCCGCCTTTTGAGACAGGTTCTTGCCTTTGCCTTCCTCTGCAAGAGCATGACTTGTTAAGGTGGGTTTCCATGGCTGAGCAAGGATTTGAACCCTGGTTTTCATTATTATTATTATTATTATTATTATTATTATTATTATTGACACAACGACATAGTCTGACACAGCAAATGAGATAGATATGCTAGATTTCATATCACAAAATCACAAGTTGAACACTTCCCAAGTGTTTAGGACTGTGTGATGTATTTTAGGATGATGGGCGCAGATCCCAGTAGGGTGGCCTTTTGCAGTTGGCAGATCATAATTTTGTCAATGTCTATTTTTTCCAAATGCTGGCTGAGATCTTTTGGCACGGCACCCAATGTGCCCATCACCACCGGGACCAACTGCACTGGTTTCTGCCAGAGTCTTTGAAGTTCAATCTTGAGGTCCTGATAGCGGCTGAGTTTTTCCTGTTGTTTTTCGGCAATGCGACTGTCACCTGGGATGGCGACATCAATGATCCAAACCTTTTTCTTTTCAACAACTGTGAGGTCTGGTGTGTTGTGTTCTAAAACTTTGTCAGTCTGGATTTGGAAGTCCCACAGTATCTTTGCGTGCTTATTTTCCAATACTTTTGCAGGTTTGTGATCCCACCAGTTCTTATTGCTGGGAGGTGGTACTTGAGGCATAAGTTCCAATGAATCATTTGGGCCACATAGTTGTGCCTCTGTTTGTAGTCAGTCTGTGCAATTTTCTTACAGCAGCTGAGGAGATGATCAATGGTTTCGTCAGCTTCCTTGCACAGTCTGCGTTTTGGGTCATCAGCTGGTTTTTCAATCTTGGCCTTAATTGCATTTGTTCTGATGGCTTGCTCCTGGGCTGCATTGCTGTTGTTGATGTTGTTGTTGTTATTGTTATTATTATTATTATTTTATTATGACACAGCAAACAAGATAGACATGCTGGATTTCATATCACAAAATCACAAGTCGAACACTTCCCAAGTGTTTAGGACTGTGTGATGTATGTTCGGATGATGTGTGCAGATCCCAGTAGGGTGGCCTTTTGCAGTTGGCAGATCGTGATTTTGTCAATGTCTATTGTTTCCAAATGCCGGCTGAGATTTTTTATTATTATTATTATTATTATTATTATTATTATTATTATTATTATTATTATGTTTATTTATACTCTGCTCTTTCTCTCCATAAGGAGTTTTTTAAAGCCCATATTCGTTCACAGGACCTTGGTCATTGCTTCAGTCTGAGGCTGAGAGAGTATGACTTGCTCCATTAGTTTCCATAGCTGATCTGAGATTCAAATCTTGGTCTTTAGCATCATATTCCAATGCTCAAACCACTTAGCATGGATAAAAGCCTGTGGTATAGGATTTCTGAGCAGGAGGAAAAAAAGGACTTAAACCTTGTTGTTGGACTGCCCGGTGTGTGGTAGCCAAAACACAAGGAGAGGGCGGGAACCCAGCTTGACATTGGTTGTTATCAGAGTCATGCTTCCCTGAGTATGATCAGTCTTGTATGAATTCAGTAGAATTTCAGCTTTGGCAATAAGCAGTATACAAAGGCACCATGGAAGGAAACAACTGAGGTTTGGCTAGAATTCTAGAGACTAGGGTCCGAATCCCTGTTTGGCTATGGAAATCCATTGAGCGCCATTGGGAAGGTGACAAAGGTCACACTCTCTCAGCCTCAGACAATAGCAAACCTCCATCTGGATTAATCTTGCCAAGAAAACCCCATAAGAAGGAAATCACTTGAAAGGCACACAAGAATCCATCAGTTATCTCGATGCCATGAGTCCAACAAGGGTGGATAAGAATCAATGGCTCTTTCTCCGATGGAGCCAGTGTGTTGTAATGCTTTTGTGTGTTGGAATACAACTCTGGGAAATAGGGTTCGAACCTACACTTTCCAGGGTCACATTGGGCAACTCACACTCTCTCAGCCTCAGAAGAAGG
Organism: Anolis carolinensis; assembly: GCF_035594765.1. Classification (NCBI taxonomy): domain Eukaryota; kingdom Metazoa; phylum Chordata; class Lepidosauria; order Squamata; family Anolidae; genus Anolis; species Anolis carolinensis. The sequence goes on from NC_085844.1 coordinate 249,619,464, forward strand.
CAATGTCAAATCAGCTCAATAAATTTTGCCAAGAATGCTCTGTCAGGGTTATCAAGATACTATATGTGTGTTAACTGGAAAATCAAATGCATGAAGCCAATTGGCTGAGTTTGCAAGGACCTGGGAATTGGTTTGTAACTGTTGTTATCCTGCTGCTGGAGAACCAGTTTGAACAGGTTTCTGTGTGTGTGTATGTATGTATATGTATGTATGTGTGTGTGTGTGTGTGTGTGTGTGTATGTATATATGTGTGTGTGTGTATGTGTGTGTATGTGTATGTATGTATGTGTATTGACTGAAAAGAAGATGGCTCTGTACTCAGAGAGGCCTGACTATTTTTGAGGCCTGATTTGCTGCTGATCTTCAGGAAGCAGATTTATGGACTAAGAAAGGATTGCCTGATCTCTGTAAGCAATCAGAGGGACTATTGTAAATACCATTGATCTGTTGATCTCTTATATTTAGTAAAAGTTCCTGTGTTACTTCATTCTGCAAAGCTGAGTGGTGCATCATTTAGCAAGGTGTCTCTGGGTCACGGGCACACGTTAGAGCTTCCATCTATTATCCATAATCCCCAACATGCTCTGTCTTTGGGTTGCCATACATCAGAAACGACTTACATGCACAAGACGACTGTTCCTTTGACTGAAGGAAAGGCGGCTTTTTGATGAAACCACAATAGTGTTAAGGAGAGTGAAGTACTGCCTTTAAAAGACTTCTTTGACTTTTCAGGGTCCATTTGCCTGGGGGATGAAGGTCAAAACTCAGCCGTTGCAAAGAGGTTTGATCATTAGGAGCATCGTACCACTTAGTCTTAACAGATATCCTCATCTCTTAGGGCTGATGAGGCAATTATAGTGCAATGCCTTTTCATGTGCCTTTCGGGCTCCACATGGCAATTAGCTAGGATGAATAATTGAAGGCTTTCTTCCCCACTTGCGATGACTTCTGAATGCAAATACCACAAGCCCTCTGCCCAGATTTAAAGGAAGAAAAAAGATGGTGTCAAGGGGGAGTCTAACTACTCCGGAAAGCCAAAATAGACCGCATTTGACTTGGGGGAAAGGGGGCTAGTCACACATCCCATTCTTCTGTGCTTGCCTTCCATGTGATCAATGTGAGCATGCATTGGGGAAAAAAGCCTTGGAAATGCTCCAGAGTGCAAGCATGGGCAATGCCATCAGCTGCTGCCTGTATTGCAACCCAAATAAATTGGAAAAGATTTACAGGAAGAGGAGGATTCCCCTCCTTTTCAAGTTACTTTGCGTAAAGGATATAAAGTGTGCTCAGAGCTGCAGGAATAGATTGTTGGGACTCAGCAAGATGGTGGGGATTTCTCAGAAGAGGAGGGGGATGATGGGAATGATGGGTCTCTTATTGAGGAGTCTGTGATCTGGGTGAATTGCCGGCTTTAGATCAGAGAAAAATGCAGACAGAGGATGTTTTGGATTCCAGTGCTCGTTCCTTAGCAACACCGCAAAAAAAAGGGAAAACAACGAAAGGTCAATTTCTCTTGGAAACTGGCCTATAGCTGATGTAGCTGAAGGGGAATTTTCCCGCAAAATCAGATTAGTTCTTTGCACAGAGGAAGTGAAGGATAGATTAGGGGCCTAGAGAGGCTCTGTGGGAAGTCCTTGAAATCCAGGTGTCAAAGATATGATCTCATGGCTTCTTGGTCGGGCTTGGGCTTATATTGAGTGGTGTTTACTTGGTGCCTCAGAGCAGACAATGTTACCAAAAGCTTCAAGTTTCTGTGTTTGCTCTCAAGTCCATGTTTCAAGTTTCCAGTGTGTTGCCTATGTTCCTGAAGAGTTTTACCTTGGGAAAAGTTCTGCTTCCAGGCGTATGAATTCACCAGTGTGTCTGTAATCTTGGCTTCCTTGATTTCATGTACCTTGCCATTTTTGGACTATTGTTCTTTTGTACTTGGACTACTGCTATTTTATAGCTCATTTTCTACTGCTCTTTTGGAAAATACCCTTTCCCCCTTGGTACATGTTTTCTCTAATAAACTGCTATAGTTACAGTAGAGTCTCACTTATCCAAGACTCGCTTATCCAAGGTTCTGGATTATCCAAGCCATTTTTGTAGTCAATGTTTTCAATATATTGTAATATTTTGGTGCTAAATTCGTAAATACAGTATTTACAGCATAACATTACTGCGTATTGAACTACTTTTTCTGTCAAATTTGTTGTATAACATGATGTTTTGGTGCTTAATTTGTAAAATCCTAACCTAATTTGATGTTTAATAGGCTTTTCCTTAATCCCTCCTTATTATCCAAGATATTCGCTTATCCAAGGTTCTGCCGGCCCGTTTAGCTTGGATAAGTGAGACTCTACTGTATTACTACTGGACTCTGGCTTGGTGCTGGGTGAAAAGGTGTCTCAAGGCTAGATTGCAACATATGTGTGGTGTCTGCTTTTTATGCGGCCTTTGAGTGAGTAGAGTCCTCCCCTTTTCCCAGAGAAAACCTCAATTACCACCAGATGTATGACTAGCCCCCTTTCCCACCATCCATTCATTCACTATATTTAAAAATACAGATATTCTATAATTTAAAAGATGTCTGGTACCAAGGATTTCAGATGAGGGAGACTTATCCAGTGTTTACTAATAAATTGCAAATATCCCTCTTAGAGAGCCTCCATAAGGGTTGGATTGCAAGTCCCATCATCCTCCTGATTTTAGTTGTTTTTGGGTTGCTGTGAGTTTTCTGGGCTGTCTGGCCATGTTCCAGAAGTATTTTCTCCTGATGTTTCACCCTCATCTATGGCAGGCATCCTCAGAGGTTGTGAGGTCTGTTAGAAACTAGGCAAGTGAGGTTTATATATCTGTGGAATATCCAAAGTAGGAGAAAGAACTCTTGCCTGCTTGAGGCTAGTGTGAATGTTGCAATGTGCCATCTTGATTAGCATTGAATAGCCTTGCAACTTCAAAGCCTGGCTGCTTCCTGTCTGGAGGTGTTAACTGGCCCTGATTGTTTTTTCTCTGGAATCCCCCCTTTTTAAGTGTTGTCCTGACTTTGGAGTTTTTTTAAAAAATAGTGGTACTTAGTTGCTTTTGTTTGCTGCTTCTCAGTGTCTTTTGGAGTCATGGAATGTTGGAAAGAGGGGACAATCTGGGCTAAAACTCTGATGAGGATGTATTGAAAATAAACGTAAAGATACTAATTCCACGCTTCCAGCCACATCCTTGAGTGAGCTGGGAATATGAAGCACCAGGAGGACTATCTTCGAACCCTTGTGCAATGGAATGCAATTCAGAGCATTTGTCAGAAGAACTGCAATGGCGCTGTTGTGGTTCAGTCTGATGATGAGGGGGCATTTGGGTTTCAGTAGGTTGACCAAGGAAATGTTGAAGGTTCTGAATTGTGAGAAATGCAGGCTGACCAAGGAAATGTTGAAGGCTCTGAATTGTTAAAAAAAAGCCTCAGGCCAGCAGGGAAGCTGAAATTAGTGATAAGGGTGACCTTTCACAGGATTTTGAACATCAACAAAGTCCAGGTGGCTCTGGCAGCGAGTCAGAGGAGCTTTCCTTAGATAGAGACACAAGATTAAGGTTAAGAGTTCATCCCAGACGTTCTGTGAGAATAGCTAATAAACATGTGGGAACCCAAGGTCAGAGGAATGCTTTCCCAGCTTGTAAGCATGGTTAAAAAGGGTGAAACAGGGAAAGATTTTAGACGGAGCAACATTGAATTTTGGAAGCTTAACTCCTGCCTTGTCTCTGCTCATGGAAATAGATCCTTGCTTCTGTTACTGCCTAGTTTCTGTGTTTGGATTGTATTGAACTCCAAAATATGTTACCTTGTTTTCCAGGACTGAAATGCTATTTTAGAGACTTTGAACTTTTTTCTACAAAGACTTTGAACTGTATTCTGCAGATTGCCTATGCAATTGGATTACTGCTTTCCTTACTGCTCTTTATTAAGATTTTGCTATCAAAATCTTAATTAATGAATTAATTATTAATAAACTGAAAAAAAACCCAAGTCTGCTGTGGTGGAGTGTGTGTCAAGAACAAGATGATCCAGTGCTGAGGTGCAACAGGCGCAGAGTGAGTAGAATACTTTCCTATAGAAACGGTGTGCTTTTAGCACACAAAGGACACACTTCTACTCTGTTCCCGACATGTTTCTCCATGTTACAGCCAGCCCGCAGTTTTAATCCTTGGCAGCCACACAATGTTGGCTGAGTTTCAAGACAAACAACAGCTCCAGAGCAATAGACCAGGTAAAGGCAAACTTTGTCCCTCCAGGTGTTTTGGATTTCAACTCCCACAATTCCTAACAGCCAGTAGGCTGTTAGGAATTGTGGGAGTTGGAGTCCAAAACACCTGGAGGGCCCAAGTTGGCCCATGTTTTTCCTTTCGGTTGAGACTATTTTCACACCATGCAGATACATTTATGCACACACAAACACACACATACTATTGAGGAATCTCTGTATGAAATAAACAACACATTCCCTTCTATAGTATTTAAGCATATTTTAATTATTTAACAGCATTTTTTTCTGTTTATAAAAAATAAATATCACTGGTTATCTCTGGGATCAGAGCTACAAATAATTGTTCTGCCTTTTAAGCCTCTTTAGTCATGTTGTTAACACTAAGGAAAAAGTCCTGTTACAGGATCGTGGATTAATATTAGTCTGTTATCCAAAAAGCAATGGGAGGTGTGGTAATGTTCCAAATTTCTGAGAAGGGCAAAGAAGGATATTAATTTGGTCTGACCAAGGGTGCATCTGCACTGCAGAAATAATGCAGTTTGATCTCACTTTAACTGCCATGGCTCAATGCTATAGGATCCAGGGAGTTACAATTTTATAAGGTGTTGTTGCTTCTCCAAACTACAACTCCTGGAATTCCATAGCATTGAGTGATCGCAACTAAAGTGGTGCCAAACTGCATTCATTCTACAATGTAAACGTACCCTAAATATCACAAAACAGTTCCAATGCTAGAGATCACTGAATCCAGAATAAGGACATATGCCTTCAAACATTACACAACAAAATCAATGCCTGTTGGCATCCATGTCAATCAAGCAGCATGCACATTGCCCGCTCTTGATAAACACTGGGACACTGGATAGGCATGCTATGTGATGTGCGCACATAGCAATGAACAGCCCAAAGCATGTTGAAGCACTTTTGCTATTATACCATTACACATCTTTGCAATTTACTAATAGTTCCTGGGGCATATGAGAGAAGCCTCCCCGCAGAAAAGTAACGCATTTGGACGTTCATTAGGCAACATCTTTGTAGACAGCTGATTCTCTAACACCAGAAGCAACTTGCAGTATTGGGTTGTTGTGTGTTTTCTGGGCTGTATGGCCATGTTCCAGAAGTATTCTCTCCTGATGTTTCGCCCACATCTATGGCAGGAATCCTCAGAGGTTGTGAGGATGCCTGCCATAGATGTGGGCGAAATGTCAGGAGAGAATGCTCCTGGAACATGGCCATACAGCCCGGAAAACATACAACAACCCTGTGATCCCGGCCATGAAAGCCTTCGACAACAACTTGCAGTATGCAACCAAACAATCGGATATTTTCAGGAAACAACCATGACAATAATCTCAATTCACATCAAAGGCATGTCAGCTGCCAAAGAACAGCTGCTTTATGAACTGTGTTGAGATAAGAAATGTGATGTGCTGTGTGTCCAGGAAACACAGGGATAAACAACGGAAACAACTAGGAATGATCTTAATGGTAGAAAGACCACAGTATGGAAGTGCTGTCTTTGTAAATAAATACTAATTGTTCCTTACTCCCTTCTGAGACTGTTGGTGTGAAATAAGAATTAAAGATTCAGCGGCATACTGATCCATTTTTGTGAGCCTAATGAAGCCTATTTTGACAATAGCTGACATCTCCTACATCGTCTGCATTGTTTGCCAAGCTTTGTCATTTTGTGCTTTGCTATAAATGACATGTGCCCATCAACCAGAAGTTATGGCGACATCCAGTGCCAGACCCTGAGAACATCCTCTTAAACAACAAACAAGCTTTGGAGACATTCTGTGCTGCAGATAAGGATGGCCAGCCACATATGCATTAGATATAGCTCTTGTGCACATTTTCTTCTTCTGCTTGGTTCTGAATTTCTATAAAATACTGATGCTTGGGAGAAACTTTTATCTGTCTTGTTCGGTGCTATAAACCAGACTGAAAACTGTGCTGGGCTTGGTAGGTCCTTCAGCCAAAATGTATTTCTATTGTGTCTTTGCTTCCTGCTCTTGGGCTTAGGGCTGGATATTTCAGTCCTACTCAGACATTAGTAGTAATGTCTGAGTAGGACTGAAATATCCAGCCCTAAGCCCAAGAGCAGGAAGCAAAGTAGGTGTCGAGTTGCTCAAGGTAAAGAATTCTGGCCAATGACGATGAGGAAATGCTGGTCTCCAAGAATGCTGATCCTTTGGGTCCAACCCTCCTTGCACTGAATGCGGATGTCCAGTCCTTTGTGCCAGAAAACTTTGGACGTCTACACTGCAGAATTATAGCAGTTTGACACCACTTTGGAGTTGTAGGTTTGTGAGATATTAACCGTTCTGTGTCCCAAGGTGCTGGGACCACAGCAAACTACATAGACCAGGATTCCATGGCAGTTCAAGAAGTGCCAAACTGCTACAGTTGCGCAGTGTGGATTCAAGTCTTAAAGTATATCTCCATTGCAAAATTATATCATTTTGACACATTAACTGCTATGGCTCCATTCTATGGAATCCTGGGATTTGTAGTTTTGCAGTATCTCTATCTGGGAGTCCTGAGGCCACAACAAACTACAAATCCCAGCACTTCACAGAATGGATCTGGGGTAGTTAAAGCAATGCAGAAACTGCAACAATGTGAATTCATCCTTAGTAAAGGTAAAGGTTTCCCCTGACGTTAAGTCCAGTCGTGTCCAACTCTGAGGGTTAGTGCTCATCTCCATTTCTAAGTGAAGAGCCAGCATTGTCCGTAGACACCTCCAAGGTCATGTGGCCGGCATGACTGCATGGAATGCCGTTACCTTCCCGCTGGAGCGGTACCTATTGATCTACTCACATTGGCACGTTTTCGAACTGCTAGGTTGGCAGAAGCTGGAGCTAACAGCGGGCGCTCACTCTGCTCCCCGGGTTTGAACCTGGGACCTTTCGGTCTGCAAGTTCAGCAGCTCAGTGCTTTAACACACTGAGCCACCGGAGGCTCTGAATTCATCCTTAAACATGTGCAATTTCCAGCTTGGTTTGAATCAAGGTTGCATTGAATTTCTATTGCAGGCCTGTTGCATTTCTGTCTCTAATAAATTCCTGAAATCTGTATCACAATTCCCCATCAAAGCCACTCTTTTATACACATTTTCATGCTCTGAAAGTTTGTTCTTTCTTCCTCCACTTTGTTTTCTTAAAGACTCTAAACAAATGTAAACAATGTGCAGATGGAAAAGTTATGCAGAACCAAAAACAACAACCCCTGCATTGAACTGCACTATATGAGTCTACACTGACCGCATAATGCAGCTTCAAACAGCAGCTATATGGCAGGACAGATCCAGACACACATTTGTGTTTAGGAAAGCATGAAAGACTTTGTGGATTCCAACCCAGACAAGGAAGGGACATGACTGTGCAAACACCACGCCTCTGTTTGCCCTGATAACGCTCGCTTTCGGTTTCTAATCTGATACCTTCCTCACTTGCAGGCACATGTGCACAATTCTCTATATTGCCGTCAAAGGCTGCAGCTACATGGGAGGAAGGGCAGCATGAGAGCATTGCTTTCCCTTTGGGCATCTGGAAATGTAGTTTAGGCATCGCAAGAGGAAGCAAAGCGGCTCAGGGAGCATCCGCACTGAAGAAGGAAGGGAACTTGACACCACTTTAACAACCATGGGAGTTGTAGATTTACAAGGTCGTCAGCCTTCTCTACCAAATCCCACAATTCCACAGCATTAATGCATCACACCACATTCATTTTAGGAAAGCCTAAAACACAGCAAAGAGAAGACTTCCAGGTGTGCATCTACACTGTAGAATGAATGCTGCTTGACACCACTTTAACTGCCATGGCTCTATGCGATGGAATCCTAGGAATTCCTTTCAAAGAGTGTGGGTACCACACCAAAGACAAGGCGGAAGACCTTGCAAAACTACGAGGGTTGAATGAAAAGTAATGCCTCCACCTTCGTTACTTGGGTTTGGATGGGAATATTTTAATAAACCAAACGCAGAAATAATCCTTAGAATATGCTCAGTCTTTAACTACCACAATTCACTTTTCCACATAATCACCAGACAATTGGATACATTTCTGCCAACGATGAACAATTTTTTTGAGGCTGTCACGGAATAATTCTTTGTTTGTCACACAAGTCAGATGTTCCCACCTCAACATCTTTAAACTCACTTGCCCAACAACGCACAGGACTCACATCCACACAATCCCCATAAACAGCTTGCATTCTCTGATGAATCTCCTTCTGCTGTCAAGAATTCAATGACTGCACGTTGCTTAAGTCGCATTGACTGACGGGTTCCATACTTCACACTTTAACAACACAACCGTTCAATGCTAAGGCTTCCCCCCAAATGGAACTAACTGTAGAGGAGAGTCTACTGAACAAGCCAGTACTTGCTGCATACCAGTACTGAATTCATTGAGGAGTTACGAAGGTGGAGGCATTACTTTTCATTCAACCCTCATACAACTCCCTTGATGCCATCGCACCAAGCCCTAGCAGTTGGTGTCAAACTGCACTAAATTCTACAATGTAGACACAGTATACAGACAATGAAGAAGGATGCTCTTTGCCATGCAATAACAGTCTCCCTGGGCTTTCTTTTTATATATCTATCCTTCTCTGGAACAAAAATATTGATCCTAAGTGAGAACTACGTACATAAGGATTCTTTGGTTAAATTCCTTCCCAAGGATCTCCTTTTTGGGAAATCCATGGCATGGCTTCGAACGCTGTCCTACTGAGTCTTAAGGGACTTCAGAATAAGTTTTCTTTAGGGCTGTTAAATCTTCCAAAAGTTACTTCCTTAGGACTTTCCAATGGGACAAGCTGTCCATTTTTGGACTACCATATAGGACTGCTTAAGTAAAGGTTAGATAGCCAGCAAAAGTGGGGAAAGTTAGCTATGGATTCCTGCACTTGATGCAAGGTCAGACTAGATGACCCCTTGGGTCCCCCCTTCCCCTAAATCTGCAAAAATGAGACCGGACAGGCAAAGCAAGCTGGGCACTGTCACCCATTAGTGTCCTTCTTTATGAAACCAAAGTGTGTCCTCTATCACATTTTTACCCTCTCTCCGTTGGACAGAGCACCTCTTTGCCAGGGGTGTTGCACCCTTGGCCAGTCTGATGTGGTGAGCCGAGCCTCTGCGCATGCTCAGAGTGCGTTGGGAGGGTCTCATTTCAGGCACCCCGGGAGGCAGAAGAAGGTCTCTTTCATGCGCAAGAGAAATGGATCAGTGCGCTTGGCGCCTGTGCTCTTGGGCATCGCGGCCTGCGTTGCGTCTTCATCCCTGAAGGTCTCCCTCCTTTTGCCCGTCGTCAGCAGCGCCCCGATTTCCTCCACGTCGTTAAAGGGGTTCTCGCCATACTTGCGCTCGAGTCGCCGGCGGATCTGGAAACGGCACCAAGGAAAAGGATGACCATATATCCATTAATCTTATAAAAGCATTTTCCCCTGAAATATTTGTTAATCTCTGCTACGGAGATATAGGCATTTTCCCCTGCAAGCCTTTGCAATCCCTATGTATCTAAATATTTGTATCTATCTATCTATCTACATTAATTTTATATATGAATTTTTCCCTCATATGTTTGCAGGTCTTTGCAAATCCTATACAGATATAATCTATATATATAAAAGGGTAATGAAATTTCGGCCTAGGACAAAACAACAAAACTACACATCCCAGAAACACTAAACTTGGCAGCACAACCCCTCATCCATGCCTCTACATTCATACAACAAAAAGAAAAGAAATATAAAGTCCTAATTACAGGGAGGGGAATAATTGTTTTTATCCAATTGCTGCCAGTTAGAAGGCTAAGCTCCGCCCACTTGGTCTCCTAGCAACCCACTCAGCCCAGGGGACAGGCAGAGTTAGGCCTCACTTAGGCCTCTTCCCCACTACCTATAAAATACAGATTATCAGATTTGAACTAGATTATATGGCAGTGTAGGCTCAAGGCCCTTCCACACAGCTATATAACCCATTTATAATATTATTATCTGCTTTGAATTGGATTATCTTGAGTCCACACTGCCATATAATCCACTTCAGTGTGCATTTTATACAGCTGTGAAGAAGGGGCCTCATATAATCCAGTTCTAAGCAGATAAAATAAGATTATAAATATAATATGTAATAATTACTGTGATATAATAATACAGAACAATATAATCTCTAAAATAAGGACAGTAAATAAAGAACAACACTCTGAAAGCATAAGCCACAGCAACGCGTGGCCGGGCAAAGCTACTTATCTATATATAGAGAGATGTCTAGATAGAGATACATATGAATATAGATATATGCGACTTGCAAATATTGCAGGGGAAATGCACACACACACATATAGAGATGTCTAGATAGATATAAACATAAATATATAGGGCTTCCAAATATTGCAAGAGGGAAATGCACATATATAGAGAGAAGATTTGCTAATGTTTCAGGGAGAAATGCATCTGCGAAATTAGTATATATAATTATAGATCTATATCTAGCTCTGCATTGTTTATATAGGCATTGAATTTTTGTCTGTTACCATGTTGGAAGCCTGAGTCCCCATGGGGAGATAGGGCAGTGTGCAAATGAAGTTTTTAAATTATCATAGAATCATAGAATCATAGAATAGTAGAGTTGGAAGAGACCTCAAGGGCCATCTAGTCCAACCCCCCGCTAAGAAGCAGGAAATCGCATTCAAAGCACCCCCGACAGATGGCCATCCAGCCTCTGCTTAAAAGCCTCCAAAGAAGGAGCCTCCACCACGGCCCGGGGGAGAGAGTTCCACTGCCGAACAGCCCTCACAGTGAGGAAGTTCTTCCTGATGTTCAGGTGGAATCTCCTTTCCTGTAGTTTGAAGCCATTGTTCCGTGTCCTAGTCTGCAGGGCAGCAGAAAATAAGCTTGCTCCCTCCTCCCTATGACTTCCCCTCACATATTTGTACATGGCTATCATGTCTCCTCTCAGCCTTCTCTTCTGCAGGCTAAACATGCCCAGCTCTTTAAGCCTCTCCTCATAGGGCTTGTTCTCCAGACCCTTAATCATTTTAGTTGCCCTCCTCTGGACGCTTTCCAGCTTGTCAGCATCTCCCTTCATCTGCGGTGCCCAAAACTGGACACAGTATTCCAGGTGTGGTCTGACCAAGGCAGAATAGAGGGGGAGCATGACTTCCCTGGATCTAGACGTTATTCCCCTATTGATGCAGGCCAAAATCCCATTGGCTTTTTTAGCTGCCGCATCACATTGTAGGCTCATGTTTAACTTGTTGTCCACGAGGACTCCAAGATCTTTTTCGCACACACTGCTGTCAAGCCAGGCGTCCCCCATTCTGTATCTTTGATTTCCATTTTTTCTGCCGAAGTGAAGTATCTTGCATTTGTCCCTGTTGAACTTCATTTTGTTAGTTTCGGCCCATCTCTCTAGTCTGTCAAGATCGTTTTGAATTCTGCTCCTGTCTTCTGGAGTGTTAGCTATCCCTCCCAGTTTTGTGTCGTCTGCAAACTTGATGATCGTGCCTTCTAACCCTTCGTCTAAGTCGTTAATAAAGATGTTGAACAGAACCGGGCCCAGGACGGAGCCCTGCGGCACTCCACTTGTCACTTCTTTCCATGATGAAGACGACGCATTGGTGAGAATCACCCTTTGGGTTCGTTCGCTTAGCCAATTACAGATCCACCTAACCGTAGTTTTGTCTAGCCCACATTTTACTAGTTTGTTTGCCAGAAGGTCGTGGGGGACTTTGTCGAAGGCCTTACTGAAATCTAGATATGCTACATCCACGGCATTCCCTGTATCGACCCAACTCGTAACTCTATCGAAAAACGAGATCAGATTAGTCTGGCATGACTTGTTTTTGGTAAATCCGTGTTGACTATTAGCAATGACCGCATTTGTTTCTAAGTGTTTGCAGACCACTTCCTTAATGATCTTTTCCAGAATCTTGCCTGGTATTGATGTGAGGCTGACCGGACGGTAATTGTTTGGGTCGTTCTTTTTTCCCTTCTTGAAGATAGGGACCACATTCGCCCTCCTCCAATCTGCTGGGACTTCTCCTGTTCTCCAAGAACTCTCGAAGATGATTGCCAGTGGTTCTGAAATAACTTCCGCTAGTTCCTTCAATACTCTTGGATGTAGCTGATCTGGCCCTGGGGACTTGAATTCGTTTAGAGTGGCCAGGTGTTCCTGGACAACTTGTTTCCCTATTTGGGGTTGGATTTCCCCCAATCCTTCGTCCATTCCATGTTGCTGAGGTTGAAGATGGCTTTCTTTTTGTGAGAAGACCGAGGCAAAGAAGGCATTAAGCAGTTCTGCCTTTTCCCTATCCCCTGTCACCATCACCCCATCTACTCCTTGCAGTGGCCCTATCGCCTCCTTTTTCTTCCTTTTTCTACCAACATAAGCAAAAAAACCTTTTTTGTTGTTTTTTATGTCCCTGGCAAGCCTGAGCTCATTTTGCGCTTTAGCCTTGCGAACCTTTTCCCTACAGGTGTTGGCTATACGTTTGAATTCTTCTTTGGTGATTTCTCCCCTTTTCCACTTCTTGTGCATGTCACTTTTGAGCTTTAGCTCAGTTAGAAGTTCTTTGGACATCCATTCTGGCTTCTTTGCACTTGTCTTATTTTTCTTCTTTGTTGGCACTGTTTGCATTTGCGCCTTGAGTATTTCACTTTTGAAAAACTCCCATCCATCCTTAACTCCCTTGTTTTTTAATATCGGCGTCCATGGAATGCCGCTCAGTAATTCCTTCATTTTTTGGAAGTCATTTAATGGAAGTCATTATTATTATTATTATTATTATTATTATTATTATTATTATTATGTTAGTATCATATTGTTTTTGTTGACTACTTTTCCACTTACAGAGATAGTTTACTGTCTTTCTTTGAAACATGGTAAATATTCAAAAACCTTTAACATACTGATGCCTCAATTAATGTAATTTTATTGGCACCTATTTTTATTTTGAAATTTACCAGTAGCTGCTCCATTTCGCACTCTCAGCTTATACTCGAGTCAATACGTTTTCCCTTTTTTTTGTGGTAAAATTGCTTTGGCCTCAGCTTATATTCGGGTCAGCTTATACTCAAGTATATGTGGTACTTTATTTCTATCTCGTCTTTCTCCCAATATAGGGACTTAAGACAAACATAACACAACCAAAGACCCATCTCTTCTGGCAGGCCTATCCAGTCAAGGTTCACTTGTAAATTATTCATCATCATCATCATCATCATCATACAATTAATACAATGCAACTGCATTAAAATATGAATATAAAAATAAAAGAAACCCTAGCAATTCTTGCACATGGCTGGATTTAAACATTACAAATAATGCAAAATCTAATAATTAGGTTTCAAAAAGCACCACTACGTTCTCAGCCCTCAAGACTATCAATAGGAACTATGCTTGGTGAAGGGAACAATGTTTTGTATAGGCTTGTTGTGTATAAGGATGCATCTACACTGTGGTATGAATGCAGTTTGGCATCACCTTAACTGACATGGCCCAATAATGTAGAGTCTATGAGTTTATGGTTCCATTCCATAAACTCATGCAGTTTGGTGAGACACCAGCACTATTTGGCAGAGGAGGAGGAGGATGACAACGATAACAACAACAGCAACACTGTCAAAGGCTTTCATGGCCATACAGGCTGGAAACCACACAACAACAACAACATCAACAACATTACACTGACGGTTAGGCACCAGCACTATTTGATAGGGGATGATAACAACAACAACAATATCAGCAACATTATATTGACGGTTAGGCACCAGCACTATTTGATAGGGGATGATAACAACAACAACAACAACAACAACAACAACAACAACAACAACAACATCAGCAACATTACATTGATGGTTAGGCACCAGCACTATTTGATAGGGGATGATGATAACAACAACAACAACAATATCAGCAACATTACATTGACGGTTAGGCACCAGCACTATTTGATAGGGGATGATAACAACAACAACAACAATATCAGCAACATTACGTTGACGGTTAGGCACCAGCACTATTTGATAGGGGATGATAACAACAACAACAACAACAACAACAACAACAACAGCAACATTACATTGATGGTTAGGCACCAGCACTATTTGATAGGGGATGATAACAACAACAACAACAACATCAGCAACATTACATTGACGGTTAGGCACCAGCACTATTTGATAGGGGATGATAACAACAACAACAACAATATCAGCAACATTACATTGACGGTTAGGCACCAGCACTATTTGATAGGGGATGATAACAACAACAACAACAACAACAACAACAACAACAGCAACATTACATTGATGGTTAGGCACCAGCACTATTTGATAGGGGATGATAACAACAACAACAACAACAACAACAACAACAACAGCAACATTACATTGATGGTTAGGCACCAGCACTATTTGATAGGGGATGATAACAACAACAACAACAACATCAGCAACATTACATTGACGGTTAGGCACCAGCACTATTTGATAGGGGATGATAACAACAACAACAACAATATCAGCAACATTACGTTGACGGTTAGGCACCAGCACTATTTGATAGGGGATGATAACAACAACAACAACAACAACAACAACAACAACAGCAACATTACATTGATGGTTAGGCACCAGCACTATTTGATAGGGGATGATAACAACAACAACAACAACATCAGCAACATTACATTGACGGTTAGGCACCAGCACTATTTGATAGGGGATGATAACAACAACAACAACAATATCAGCAACATTACATTGACGGTTAGGCACCAGCACTATTTGATAGGGGATGATAACAACAACAACAACAATATCAGCAACATTACATTGACGGTTAGGCACCAGCACTATTTGATAGGGGATGATAACAACAACAACAACAACAACAACAACAACAACAACAGCAACATTACATTGATGGTTAGGCACCAGCACTATTTGATAGGGGATGATAACAACAACAACAACAATATCAGCAACATTACATTGACGGTTAGGCACCAGCACTATTTGATAGGGGATGATAACAACAACAACAACAATATCAGCAACATTACATTGACGGTTAGGCACCAGCACTATTTGATAGGGGATGATAACAACAACAACAACAATATCAGCAACATTACGTTGACGGTTAGGCACCAGCACTATTTGATAGGGGATGATAACAACAACAACAACAACAACAACAACAACAACAACAACAACAACAACATTACATTGACGGTTAGGCACCAACACTATTTGATAGGGGGTAATAACAACAACAACAATATCAGCAACATTACATTGATGGTTAGGCACCAACACTATTTGATAGGGGATGATAACAACAACAACAACAACAACAATATCAGCAACATTACATTGACGGTTAGGCACCAGCACTATTTCGTAAAGGCTTTTGATGTTGATGACAATAACAACAACAACAACAACAACAATAACAAGAGGAGGAAGAACATTATATTAATTGTTAGGCACCAGCACTATTTGGTAGAGGATGATGATGATAATAATAATAATAACGACATCAACAACATTGTATTGACGGTTGGCACCAGCACTATTAGGTAGAGGATGATGATGATGATGATGATAACAACATTAACAGCAACAACATTATATTGATGGTTAGGCACCAGCACTATTCGGTACTAGGGGGTGATGAGAATAATAACAAGAACATGATATTTATTACCTGCCTCTCCTCACGGCCCAAGGTGAGGCACAACACAGTTATATCACCATAATAAAATACTTTCAATAGCATGCATTTATTAAAACGTATTTCTATAAGGCTAAAGACCTTGTAAAATCAAAACTCCTTGTATTCCATAGCATTGAAATATGTCACATAAAGTCATGTCAAGTGGCACAATGTAGCTCAGGCATGGGCCAACTTCGGCCCTCCCTCCAGGTGTTTTGGACTTCAACTCCCACAATTCCTAACAGCCTAACGGCTGTTAGGAATTGTGGGAGTTGAAGTCCAAAACACCTGGAGGGAGGGCCGAAGTTGGCCCATGCCTGGTGTAGTTGCACCCAGAGACATGTCCATATCAAAACCCAGACGGCCTTGTTCTCACCTTCTGCTCGGAGCGGCTTCCCTCGTATTTCTCCAGCTGTTGACGGAAACCCGGGTTGGGGTTGGCCACTGGCCGGACAGCCTTGACCGCTTGCAGGGCTTCGCGCCAACTGGCCTGCGTCACCGTCATGATGTAGGCCAGGACCAAGGTGGTGCTGCGGGAGATGCCAGCAAGGCTGTGGAGGAGAGAAGGAAGGCAAGTTATTAATTAATTAACATTAATTCTAAGCCCAAGCCTTTCCAAACCACAAACCAGGATGGAATCCCATAATTGGAGAGCAATAGCACATTTATATACTCAGGATCTGCATAAAAGATAGACCAATACAGTAAGTATTTACATCTGTATTGCTAACGTATTAACAAAAGAACTGATTCTGAGATAAGTAAATGGATGGATATTATTAAAACTAGGGGGGAAACAGAGCATGTATAAGTAAATCGATAGAACAATTCGATGGAACACTTACTATACAGGCTCAGAGGAGAAGATAAGAAAAAATATGGGACAATATAAGAGAGATCAACGTGAACGCCCGATGATAAGAATCCTTTTGCTTTTGGAATAGAAGATATTGTAGGTGGAACTCCTTTATATGTTAGGGCAGGGGTCCCCAAACTTTTTAAACAGGGAGCCAGTTCACAATCCTTCAGACCGTTGGAGGGCTGGACTATAGTTGGCCACTGAGCAATAATAATTAATAATAGTTATAATAATAACAATAATAATACTAATAATAAATAATAATAAATAATAATAAATAATAAATAAAATAATAAATAATACAATAATAATAAAAAAGAGGGTTGGAAGAGACCCTTTGGGCCATTGAGTCCAATCCCTTTCTGCCTTTGTGCACCGAAAGCACAAGCAAAGCACCCCGGACAGATGGTCACCCAGCCTCAATAATAATAATAATAATAATAATAATAATAATAATAATAATAATAAAGAGGGTTGGAAGAAACCCCTTGGGCCATTTAGTCCAATCCCCTTCTGCCTTTGTGCACCAATAGCACAAGCAAAGCATCCCTGACAGATGGCCATCCAGCCTCAATGTTAATAATAACATTGAGTTCTGGCTTTTGAGTTCTGTTGCTGATGTTTTAAAAGGTGCTTTTAGGATGTTTTTAAGATGGTTTTTTTTTTAAAGATGTTTTTAAAATGTTTTTTAAATTGTTGATTTTAGCCGGTTCTTGTAAGCCGTTCCGAGCCCTAGGGGAGTGGCGGCATATAAGTTTGAAAAATAAATAAATAAATAAATAACAACAACAACAACAACAACAACAATAAAGAGGGTTGGAATAGACCCCTTGGACCATTTAGTCCAATCCCCTTCTGCCCTTGTGCACCAAAAGCCATTAGTATTGCCCTGACAGATGTCCACCCAGCCTCAATGTTAATAATAATAATAATAATAATAATAATAATAATAATAATAATAATAATAAGGGTTGTAAGAGGTCCCTTGGGTCCCTTTCTGCCCTTGTGCCGTGGGGGCCAGATAAATGGCTTCAATGGGCCGCATCCGGCCCCCAGGCCTTAGTTTGGGGACCCCTGTGTTAGGGAATAAGTATAACAATTTATTTATTTACAGTATTTATATCCCACCCCTCTCACCCAAAGGCGACTCAGAACCGCTGACAGGACATACATACGGCAAACATTCAATGCTAATGACAGAATTAACAAGGACAGACAACACAAACAGAGGTAAAGACAGTTTTTCCAATCTTATTTCCAGCATCTTGGAGATTGTGCTCGACTCTGGCCACGAAGGTGTGCTGTTGCTCCATCTTCCATGCCAAGGAGCTTTCTTCCAATTGAGGTCTTTAATTACCTCCCCACTAAAAGCAGTACCTATTTATCTACTCGCATTTCTGTTTTTGACCTGCAAGGTGGGCAGGTGAGCTGGGGCTGACGGCGGATGCTCCTCCCTGACCTGGACTCAAATTGCTGACCTTTCAGTCAGCAGGGTTTTTCTGCAACACAGTGGTTTAGCCCGGCCCCTATGGAAGTACAGTAGAGTCTCACTTATCCAACATAAACGGGTGGGCAGAATGTTGGATAAGTGAATATGTTGGATAATAAGGAGGAATTAAGGAAAAGCCTATTAAACATAAAATTAGGTTATGATTTTACAAATTAAGCACCAAAGCATCATGTTTAACAACAAATTTGACAGAAAAAGTAGTTCAATACGCAGTAAGCTATGTAGTAATTACTGTATTTACGAATTTAGCATCAAAATATCATGATGTATTGAAAACATTGACTACAAAAATGTGTTGGATAATCCAGAACGTTGGATAAGTGAGACTCTACTGTATTATGGTCCTGGTCAGCATCACTAATATGACCGACTCCCCCAAATATTGCCTTTTGTGACAGGCTTCTTTTCCAAAAAGAGAATCCTCCAGCTCTTCAGATATTTTGTCTTGCAGCTCTATCTGCATAGTGAATGGCAAGGAATTATGGCAACGTCCCTTGAAAAACTAGCCGAGGGTTTGCTTTTCATGCCGTCTTTTTTCCTTCCAATTCCCACCCACCTCTTTGCACAATAGACTCATGTATACAATTAATTCACTAACAAAACTCCGTGACCAACATATGATATTTTAATACTATCTCCTATCCTTCCCCCCCAGTGACACAATAAACTCATATATACAATTAATTCACTAACAAAACTCTGTGACCAACATATATTTTTCTGCTATCTCCCATCCAACTCCCCCTTTCCTTTATATTATAAAACTGTGAAAACTTGTAAATAAAACAAAACAAAACAAAGGAAGTGGATGAAAGAAATCAGGCCATCTGGTATTGTGGTCCTATTCAATATTTTTTTAAAAAATAATAATAATCAAGAAACGAAACTTTAAAAGTTTTCTTAACCAAAGGGAAGCAATGGAAATGGAACTGTATGAGCAACATGCAAGAAGCAGACCTTACCAATGGACGAGGCAGTTCCCTCCACGCAGGCGGCAGGAGTGGATAAAGAGGATGCATTTCTTAAAGTGCTTCTTGCTGGAGGGGAAGAAGCAAAGAAACATCAAGACAGGGATCTAGGAGTCTGGACACAAGAGGCAAAGGTGTGATACAACAGCTAAAAAGGCCAATGTGATCCTTGATTGCATTCATAGGAGTAAAGTGTCAAGATCAAGGCATTGGTTCCTAAAGTGACCCATTTAAGGTGCAATTAGGTGTCAAACAGGGATGTGTCATTGCCCCACAGTCATCACATCACCTTGTTGATGGGAAGCTTCCCACCAGCATGGAAATAATCTATCGGACAAATGGCACGCTATTCAAACTTAGCAGACTGACAGCCAAAACAATATCTGTCATAGAACTCCAATATGCTGATGATAATGTGGTCTGTGCACATTCAGAAGAAGACCTACAACAAGCCATTCTAAACATCTCCAATCCAATGCAATCCAATGCAATAAGCCTTTATTGGCATATATAAAAAGACAATGTAAAATGCAGAATATATTATACAATAGAAGAACATAACGTTTGCCCTACATTCAATTTGCAGACTTCATTCAGAAACCTTGCCACTGTGAAACAGCAGTTAAAATCTTGGGAATTTGAAAGCATGATTACTTTGTCTAAACACCTTTGCAGAAGCATATGAGAAGCTCGGCCTCTCACTGAACATTGAGAAAACCAAAGTGTTCTTTCAGCAAAAGGCACCAGCCAATCCCTCTGCAATGCCAGAAATACAGCTTCATGGTGTAATGTTAGAAAACATCGACCATTTCCACTACTTTGGCAGCCACCTCTCCACGAAAGTCAACATTGACATTGAAATACAACACCGCCTGAGCTCTGCGAGTGCAGCATTCTTCTGAATGAAGCAGAGAGTGTTTGAGGATCGGGACATTCGTAGGGAGACCAATGCTTGTCTATGAAACTATTGTCCTCCTAACCCTGTTATATGCCTGTGAAACATGAACCATCTGCAGACATCACACTCAACTTCTGGAATGATTACATCCGTGTTGCCTCCGAAAAATCTTGCAAATCTCTTGGGAAGACAGGCGGACAAATGTCAGCATCTGGAAAAAGCAAAGACCACCAGCATTGAAGCAATTCTCCTACGCCATCAACTCCATTGGACAGCCACATTGTCCAAATACCTGGTCACCATCTACCAAAGCAAATACTCTACTCTCAACTCAAGACTCTACTCTCAACTCAAGAATGGGAAATGTAATGTTGGTGGACAGGAAAAGAGATCAAAAGGTGGACTTAAAGCCAACCTTAAAAACTGTGGCATCAACACCAAGAGAGAACTGGGAAGACCTGGCCCACAAGCATCTAGGTCACCTACGGACCCACCACCAAGACCCTACACTTGGAAGGCAATCACAATTTAAACACAATTTAAACACAATCACAGTTTAAACACAATTAAACTAATGTTTAGGGAAGTGTTTGAGTGCAAAGCCAACGGGAAAATCAAAACGAAAGAGCTGGGAATGCTCTCAATACTTTCAGGGACTTTCTGACTAAGTCTCTCAAATACTAATCTGAAAGCAAACGAGAACATTCCCATCGAGAGTCAGGCCCAGGTTTCGGAGGAACTTGGCATTCGATCTCCTGGGAACAGAAACACAAACGATTGCTGCTTGCTTTTGTGAGACTGGAACAGAAACCTAGATTGCAAAACTAGAGTAAAACGATTGCATGGAAATGCACTGCTCCCAGAAACCGGATGAGGCAAGTCCCCTTCTTTATTGAGACTTGGCATCAGGGTGAGTTTTGTGCTCATTCCCTTATACGCAGCTTCATATGTATATGGGTTTATGAGGAATAATTACACAAAAGGCACCTTGAGAGGCTGAATCGACACAGTAGAATGAATGCAATTTGACACAACTTTAACTGCTATGGCGGAGCCCCTGATGGCACAATGGGTTAAACCCTTGTGCTGGCAGGACTGCTGACCTGAAGGGTGGGTTGCTGACCCGAAGGTTGCTGGTTCAAATCTGGAGAGAGCATGGATGAGCTCCCTCTATCAGCTCCAGCTCCTTGTGTGGGGACATGAGAGAAGCCTCCCACAAAGATGGTGATGAGCAACGTCCTTGCAGATGGCCAATTCTCTCAAACCAGAAGTGACTTGCAGTTTCTCAAGTCACTCCTGACACACACACACACACACACACACACACACACAAAACTCACTATGATTCAATGCTATGGAATCCTGGGAATTGTACTTCACTGGAGCTCCGGCTCTTTTTGGCAAAAAAGCTAAAGACCTTGCAAAACTACAACTCCCATTAGCACTGAGCCTTAGCAATTTAAGTGATGTCAAACTGCATTCATTCTACAGTGTAGATGCATCCTTGGATCCTCCAGTGTGACTCTATGCTATTTAAACAATAGGACCAGTTCTAATGGTTTTGAATGACAGGAGGATAGATTTCAATTCTTCAATGTTTTGAGAGTAAGAATGGTTCAGCAATGGAAGAAATTACTTCTTCTTCTCTGTGTGCCTTCAAGAAAAGACTGGAAAGCTCCCCTGCTATGGAAGCTTAAGTAGAGATCCTATACTGAGACAGGGGTTGGACTAGATGGCCTCTGGGAACCCCTCCCAATTAGAAGTCTATGGAGACAAAACCCCAAGCTGCACAAATTCTAAACCGTTGCTTATTTTCCAAGTTTGCACTTTAGCAGCAGTTGGAAATGCTGTTACAGATATCCTTATAATTTTTCATGACCATAAGATAACATTCCGTTATCAACTTCTCATCCAGTTGCTGTTAAAGTGTAACCTGCACACAGGTGAGTTCCCATGTGCACGAGAGTGTTTTGTAACGTCAAAGAAAGCAATCCTTTATGCTGATGTGGCAAAGAGCTGGTGCATTTGGCAACCGCTCAGCTTTCTCTTTCACATTTATTGCAATTTACTAGCAAAGGAGATAAGCAGCATGGGAGATTTACATTCTGGGGGTCAAGAAGCCAAAGGTCAGTCAATGGCCAGTCAATGGCCAGAAGGATTTGCAAGGTCAGGATCCCATCCATAAAGCAGAGGGGCATCTACACTGTAGAATTAATGCAGTCTGATGCCACGTTAACTGCCACAGCTCAATGCTAGGACTAGGATGCGAACTAGTGGGTCCAAATTACAAGAAAAGAGATTCCACTTAAACATTTGGAATAACTTATTTACTGCTACAGGTATTCGGCTGTGGAAAAGACTGTCAGAGTATTTGCAGCGCAGCAGTAGTTGGATGGAAGCAGTGGAACGCAGAACGAAGAGACACTCAGAGACGTTGGTAAAACTATTTACAACGTTTTACTGTGTGCAGCCATAATCAACACAAACAGACTTGCAGACAACAGACGAACACAGGACTGCTCTGTTCTCCAACAGAACTTGACTCGAACTCTAGGCAGACAGAACTGAACTGAACTGATGCAATCGTTATACACAAACACTTGTGTCTGGATACTCCCTTGTTCCAGCCACACATCAAGGTCATCATAGCTTTTTGGCAATTAACTCTTTCCACGTTATGGTACATTCTGGTTGATGCATGGCACAAGCATGGCACAAACTGCATTTAAACACTATCAATACACAAATTCCACATTAACAAAGACCATCGACACTGCGTTATATGGTCAGTGTAGATTCCTACTCTGCTGTTTGAACTGGATATGTGTTTACACTGCCATATAATCCACTTCAATCTGCATTGTAATGGCGGTGTAGATGGGGATTCAGATGATGACAGACCAGGCATGGGCAAGCTTCAGCCCTCCAGGTGTTTTGGACTGCAACTCCCACAATTCCTAACAGCCTACCGGCTGTTAGGAATTGTGGGAGTTGCAGTCCAAAACACCTGGAGGGCCAAAGCTTGCCCATGCCTGTGATAGATCCTATTATTAAGTCTTAATTTATTCATTTTTGTTTCCCAAATTATTGCCATGGTTCTACTTCTATTGTACTCATTACTTACATGTTTGCTTCTGGTGTGTCTGGAAGCACAATGCGGAGGTATGTAATCCCCTGGAAAACAAAACAGAATAATATATCTCTTCTTTTATATATTCTCCAGAAAAGCAAAGGCACAACAGAGATCATGGGTTGAAAATATTACTTTTAAAATACTATAATGGCTAGAATCTCCTGTGCAAGATAATCCATAGGTCATTTCTGACTTATGGCAAACCTAACGTGAACCTATCAAAGAGGTTTTCTTGTAAAGATTTGTTCAGAGGGTTTTGTCTTCCTCTGAGGCTGAGAGAATGTGACATGCCCTAGCAGGCCACCAAATGGGATTCTTTTATTTTCATGATTACTGGAAGTTTTTTTCCAACAACAATTAAAGACTACGAACAATAAAAGAAGAGAAGAAGAAACCAGGAAGGGAGGAAGAAAGGAAAGAAAACAGAGAAAGGAAAGGAAAAGGAAAGAACGGAGGAAATAAAGAAAAGGAAGAAAAAAGAAGGAAGGAAGGAAGGAAGGAAGGAAGGAAGGAAGGAAGGAAGGAAGGAAGGAAGGAAGGAAGGAAGGAAGGAAGGGGAAGGAAAAGGAATGGAATGGAATGAAGGGAGGGGAAGGAAGGAGAGAAGAAAGGGAAGGAGGGAATGGACGAAAGGGAAGAAGGGAAGAAACGAAAGGAGGGAAGAAAGGAAGAAGGGAAGAAAGGGAAGAAAAGAAAGGAGGGAAGAAGGAAAAAAGAAGGAAAGAAGGGAGACAAAGAAAGAGGAAAGGAGGAGGAAAGGAAAGGAAAGGAAAGGAAAGGAAAGGAAGGAAGGAGAGGAGAGGAGAGGAGAGGAGAGGAGGAAAGAAAGTAAGAAAGGAAGGAAAGGAAGGAAGGAAGGAAGGAAGGAAGGAGGAAGGAAACCAAAATAGGAAAATAGGGCCAGGCTGTGGCGCAAGCTGTTGAGCAGCTGCAATAAACTTTTACATTTTAATACATTTTAATATATTGGGTTTATGGTTCCCGTCCCCTTGATCTGGTCATGTAAGTGTGATTTATTGTTATAATTGTATTATTTTACTTTGTTTAATAATGTGTATTATGTTGTTATGTGATGTTTGTGTTGCTTTTATGACTGTAAACCGCCCTGAGTCCCATCCGGGAGATAGGGTGGTATATAAATAAAGTTTTATTTATTTATTATTATTATTATAAATCACTCTGACCAAGAGGTCATGAGTTCGAGGCCAGCCCGTGGCAGGGTGAGCACCTGTCAATTAAAAATAAAAAAAATAGCCCCTGCTCGTTGCTGACCTAGCAACCTGAAAGATAGTTGCATCTATCAAGTAGGAAATAAGGCACCACTTATAGAAGTGGGGAGGCAAGTTTAACTAATTTATGACCTGGAATGAGGAAGTGCCGTCAGAGTGGATGATGAAGCAGCTGCTCCCCCTTGTGGCCAGAATCGAACATCCCCTCAGGAGAAGGTTAAATTGCCTCTGCATCTGTCTGTCTCTGTCTCTGTTCGATGTGTTTATGGGCATTGAATATTTGCCCTTTATGTATATAATGTGATCCGCCCTGAGTCCCCTTCGGGGTGAGAAAGAAGGGCGGAATATAAATACTGTAAATAAATAAATGATACAAACAAAAATGAAAGTAGCTTCTGACTTCCTTTTTGGTGTTTATACACACATATAAGGATTCACCACATATTTGTAGCTTTTTTGTTGTGTGCCTTTACACTGTTGCAGCCCTAAGGCAACTGTATTGCCAGGCTTTCTTGGAAAGATCTGTTTGGAGAGTGTGTGCCTTTGCCTTCCTCTGAGGCTGAGAGAGTGTGCCTTGCCCGCTGTGAGTTTCCAGGCTCAAGCCATTTCCCTGACCCACCCACAACCGTTGTCCCTCGGTGTGCCTTTGGGTGCCCGTACCGGAATATACGGCTGCGGGGATTCATGGATGGAAATGATGTGGGTGATGTTGTGCCGGCTCAGCTGATCAAAGTCCTTGGCATCTAGAAGAAAGAAGAGGAGGAGGAAGAAAAGAGGGGTCATTTCAGGCAGCATTGTTCATTCTCCGCACATAGCGCACTGGTGTGGCTGACCTTGTGACAGATCAGAACATGTGGGTTGGAAAGGCATGCGCATTCGTGGCACATAAAACGACGGACTGATGCCAGATAGAACCATAAAATCCTAGAGTTAGAAGGCACACCACGAGGTATCCAATCCAGGCAGGAAGACACCATCCAAGCCCTCCCAACAGATGGCCATCCCATCAGACTCCCAGGCAGCATATTCTACTGTTGAACAGCTCTTACCATTAAGAAGTTCTTCCTAATGTTTAAGCAATCCAAATCCATTTGTTATGTGTCCTGCTATGTGTGGAACATGACTTATTTTCACTTTGACTGTTTTCAAGTCAGGTTATATTCATTTTTATCTGCCTAAGTGTAGTACTCAACATTTCTCCTATTGGTTCGCTGTGAGTTTTCCAGGCGGTATGGCCATGCTCCAGAAGCAATCTTCTCCTGACGTTTCACCCACATCTTTGGCAGGCATCCTCAGAAGTTGTGAGGCCTGTTGGAAACTAGGCAAGTGGGGTTTAGTGGAAGAAAGAACTCTTGTCTGTTGGAGGCAAGTGTGAATATTGCAATTGGCCAGCTTGATTAGCACTGAATAGCCTGGCTGCTTCCAAGCCTGGTTGCTTCCTGCCTGGGGGAGTCCTTTGTTGGGAGGTGTTAACTGGCTCTTAATTGTTTCTTGTCTGGAATTCTCCTTTTCTAAAGTTTATTTTTACTCTAGATTGTGTTCATTTTCCTCCTTTCTTTTGAAACTGTCCACATGCTTGTGGATTTCAATGCCTTCTCTGTGTACTCTGACATGTGGTTGTTAAGAGTGGTCCAGTGGGGCTAAGTGTGTGTGACTTTGATTATTTTGATTCCATATTTCTGCATGGCAGGGGGTGGGATTGGATCGTTTCCATCGCACTGAGCCGTGGCAGTTAACGTGGTGCCAAACTGCAATAATTCTACACCCCTTCAAATTGGATGGGTCTTGTTGCAGGATGCTAGTACACGATTTATAGTTTTCCAGTTGTGAGATTCCTGAAACGTTGCACACTGGACAAATGAATGCCACAGGCACAAGCAAAGATAGCAGAGTCTATTTACAGCAGAGTATAGCTATCAGTTTCTTCAGCAGAGTACAAATATTGCACCTGACCTTCTTCCTGCACACTGTTTAATAAACTCACAGGATTCAGTTATCATCCAAACCAACAGGAAGCTTTACTCTTTAGTTTCACTGTGGCACAGCTGGTTAGTAGCCAGCTGCAATAAATCACTACTGACCAACAGGTCATGAGTTTGAAACCAGCCTGGGTCAGATTGAGAGCCTGACCATTAAATAGCTAGCTCATTGTTGATTTAAGCAATCCGAAAAATAGTTTCATCTGTCAAGTAGGAAATGTAGGTACCGCTATATGCAGGGAGGCTAATTTAACTAATTTACGACACCATAAAAACCTCCATCAGTGTGCGTGTGGAAGAATGAAGCAGTATTCCATCAAGGACTCGGTGTCACAGTGGATGATGAAGCGGCAGCTCCCCTGTGGCTGGAATTGAGCATACCCTCATGAAGCCGGAAGCTGGAAAATGTTAAATTGGCTCTGTGTCTCTCTCTGTATGTTGTATGTCTAATGGCACTGAATGTTTGCCATGTATATGTACATTGTGATCCGCCCTGAGTCCCTTTCCGGGGTGAGAAGGGCAGAATATAAAGACTGTAAATAAATAAATAAATTATTATTATTATTATTATTATTATTATTATTATTATTAAACTTTATTTGTACCCCGCTAGCATCTCCCGAAGGACTCGATGTGGCTTACAAAGGCCAAGGCCTCAACACACAATGTAGCAATACAAACAAAAGGCAAATTAAACAATTAAAACAGTATAAACCACAAGCAATAACAATACGCTAGAACACAACAGAACTGTAAATATTTACAGCAGTACAATTCAGGATACACCAATCCTGGCTTGGAGATACACACAGAGACATAACCACAGGAAGGGAAGGGAAGGGAAAGAGTGAGCCTTCCACTCTCCTTTTATAGCCATCTGGTGACTTGTCATCATTGAGGGACAAGTGAATGATGCAATCTCTAGTCATTTTGACTCATCCATTTCGCAATCCTATTTATTTATTTATTTGCAGTATTTATATTCCGTCTTTCTCACCCCAAAGGGCGGATCACAATGTACACATACATGGCAAACATTCAATGCCATATGAACATAGAGACAGAGTCAAAGACAGACACACAAAGGCAATTTAACCTTCTCCAGCTTCCAGATTCCTGAGAGTATGCTCACTTCCGGCCACAGCTGCTTCATCATCCACTGTGACACCGAGTCCTTGGATACTTCCTCATTCCAAACGCTGCTGGACGATTTTTATGGTGTCCTAAATTAGTTAAATTAGCCTACCCACATAAGTGGTACCTAAATTTCCTACTTGATAGATGCAACTATCTTTCAGATTGCTTAGGTCAACAACAAGCAGGGCTATTTTTTATTTTAATGGTCGGGTGCTCACTCCGACATGGGCTGGCCTTGAACTCATGACCTCTTGGTCACAGTGATTTATTGCAGCTGGCTACTAACCAGCCTGCGCCACAGCCCAGCCCATCTTTCATCATACCCTCTCAGTCATTCCCCAGGAGTTTTTCACATAGAATCATAGAGTTGGAAGAGACCTCATCCAGTTGGGCCATCCAGTCCAACCCCCTGCCAAGAAACAGGAAAATCACATTCAAAGCCTCCTCGACAGATGGCCATCCAGTCTCTGCTTAACAGCATCCGGGCATTGAATTTTTGCCTATTTATTGTAAGCTGCTTTGAGTCCCCTCGGGGAGAAAGGCGGGTAAAAGTGATGTAAATAAATAAAAATAAATCTGTGTAACATATAGTTCTGTCCAGCAGAACTGTATGCTATACATGAATTAAATGCCCAGGCATTTCTACCCAACAGGCCCTTCTTCATCACCTTGAAAGGTGTTGTTATGTACTGCTTTGAGCAGTCAGAAGGCATATCAAAGCATTGCCTGAGCATGTACTTAAGAAGCCAAACCACCTCTGTGCCAATTGCTTGAGAGTCAAAGATTCATATCTTACTTTGCATTGTGGGCTTCTTTCGCACCCACCTGTTCAAAGCACAGAAGCAGGTTCTTAGAAATCCAGATGGACAAATGCCCAGGGTCATATTTCAGTAGTAGCAAGAACAGTGAGCAAGGGCCATGGCTGGTTTTACTCCACCTCCGTCATGCGCCACACATTCTTTCCACAGCAAGTGCTGAGGCCAGCATGTGCAACCCGGCCAATATGCCATACCATTGCAGGGATCTGATACCATTCGAGGGTGCATCTACACTGTAGAATCAATGCACTTTGACACCACTGTCACTGCCATGGTTTCATGCTATGGGTGTTGTGGTAATCTCTGAGCGGTTAGACTCAATTTAACCCTCTCTGGGGGAGATTCCACCAAAATGCAGCAGAGTAGCAAAAGCTTTCAAATGCAACAGTTACTTACACAGGGTGAGCAAAGAAAAGCCTTTGTCTATTTAGGATTGCAATGGAGTGCAGAGTCTCAGTAAAAGTTCAAAAAGTATTTATTCAGGTAAAAAGAACTCCATTGTAGATAGAAAGGCTTGGGAGCTGTCTAGTCTACTCTAGACTGGTTTCTAAGGAAAAATAAGAAAGGAAAAATAACAAACATGTAAATAGTTACATCTTGCCAGGAGAGACAGCAAGATGCTGCTTGTTAGCTAGAAGAACAAAGGGAGAAGAGTGAACCAAAATGGTTCCAACCTCATGGTCCAGTTTATTGGGGCCATAAAAGACATTCTGACCAATGGGAAGTTAGTGTCCCTAAAGATTCACATTTCTACCAACTTCAAAGTAAGGGATGTGACGTACACAGGATAGAGTGAAACACAATAAAGCCTGTCTGGGCATGCTTTGGAAACAGGGAAAGGATTCCCTCAATCTAACTCTATCATCTATCTAACTACATCTAGACTTGAGTAGTCCAGGGTGATTCCCAACAATGGGATCCTGGGAGACATACAGTAGAGTCTCACTTATCCAAGCTAAACGGGCCGGCAGAAGCTTGGATAAGTGAATATCTTGGATAATAAGGAGGGATTAAGGAAAAACCTATTAAACATCAAATTAGGTTATGATTTTACAAATTAAGCACCAAAACTTCATGTTATACAACAAATATGACAGAAAAAGTAGTCCAATATACAGTAATGTTATGTTGTAATTACTGTATTTACGAATTTAGCACCAAAATATCATGATATATTGAAAACATTGACTACAAAAATGGCTTGGATTATCCAGAGCCTTGGATAAGTGAGGCTTGGATAAGTGAGACTCTACTGTAGTAGTTTGGTGAGACACTAGCAGCATTTGGCAGTAAAATTACAACTTTTATGATTCTATAGCACTGAGCCATGTGGTAGTTCAAGCGGTGTCAACCTGCATTCATTCTACAAAGTGGCTGTACGTTTTGCTTTCATGGCTCCCTCCTACATCATTCTGATATTATAGGCTTCAACTACAATCTGTATATATTAGGCTTGCTCAAATAATTCGATTTCCCCGTTACCCGTTATTAATTCGTTACTTTCGTTAGTTTTGAAGCAATATACGGCCTTGATTGTCCACACGTCTGGATATCGCGGTTTCGAACCGCGAGAGGCCGTTTTTTGTTATGTCGTCGTTTTTTTCGTTAGGAAAAAAAGCTTTTGCAAATCACCCAAACTCCCACCATTCAGGCCCTTTCCTTTTGCCCCTCAGCAAAAGGGGCGTCACGGGCTCAGCCAATGGGAGGGGGCGAGGGGGAAGGAGGCCGAGGAGGAGGAGGAAGACGGAGGGGGGAAATGGCCGCCGCCTCGCCTCAGCTCAGGCCTGGTGTCTCTCTGTGAGGCGGGAAGGCGGCGGATGGAGCCGGGAATGGAGAGACCGAGAGAGACAGAGAGGGGCCCGGCGGTGAGGAGGAAGAGGCCCGGGATGCGAGGGGGTGTGGGCCAGGCCCGTCCTCGGCTGCTCCCGGGGAGGGAGGGAGGGAGGGAGGGAGGACTACGACTCCCAGGGGCCCAGATTCGCACCCTCCCTCCCCCCAATACAGGTCTCCATACCACGCTACATGAACTTGAATGGATACTGTGGTTGTGTTGTCGAAAGCTTTCATGGCCGGGATCACATTGTTGTGGTATGTATTCCGGGCTCTATGGCCATGTGCCAGAAGCATTCTCTCCTGACGTTTCACCCACATCTGTGGCAGACATACTCAGAGGTTTTGACGTCTGTGCGAAGCTAGGCAAGTGGGGTTTATATATCTGTGGAAGGTCCAGGGTGGGAGAAAGAACTCTTGTCTGTGGGAGGCAAGTGTGAATGTTGCAATTGGTCACCTTGATTAGCATTGAATAGCCTTGCAGCTTCAAAGCCTGGCTGCTTCCTACCTGGGGGAATCCTTTGTTGGGAGGCATTAGCTGGCCCTGATTGTTTCCTGTCTGGAATTCCCATTTTCTGGGTGTTGTTCTTTTACTGTCCTGATTTTAGCTTTTCTGTAGCTAAAAATGCATATAAAATTGATTCTATAGGGAGGATAAATGATTGGATTTCAACTCCTACAGCTTAGCTTTCTCTGCCAATAATGGTACCATACCAAACTAAACCTCCCAAGATTCTGTAGCAGTGAGCCATCTTGGATATTGTAAGGGATTTATTATTATTATTATTATTATTATTATTATTATTATTATTATTAGACCTTGCTCCCAGGAAGGTGCCTTCGCTGTGGCTCCCAACTTATCTATCTATCTACCTTTCCACATATTCTCCACATTGTGTGTATGTGTATGTATATTATATATACATGAGCCCCGATGGCGAAGTGTGTTAAAGCACTGAGCTGCTGAACTTGCAGACCGAAAGGTCCCAGGTTCAAATCCCGGGAGCAGAGTGAGTGCCCGCTGTTAGCTCCAGCTTCTGCCAACCTAGCAGCTTGAAAACATGCCAATGTGAGTAGATCAATAGGTACCGCTCTGGCGGGAAGGTAATGGCACTCCATGTAGTCATGCCGGCCACATGACCTTGGAGGTGTCTATGGACAACACTGGCTCTTGGGCTTAGAAATGGAGATGAGCACCAACCCCCAGAGTCAGACATGACTGAACTTAACGTCAAGGGATACCTTTACCTTTACCTATACACACACACACACACACACACACACACACATATATGCAGGGACTATATATATATATATATATATATATATATATATATATATATATCAGTATATATCACACACACACCAATTTAACAAAGTTTCAGCCACAAAAACAAAGTTTCTGAAGTAGAACAATGACTTTCACAGTAAAGACAACCCAATTTAACAGGAAATAAGACTTTCAAACCAGGAACAGATTTCTGCAATTATTAAAAAATGGTTTATTATAAAAGCTATGAAAATTCGCCAAAAATCAGAGGATAAGGGAAACGTTCCAAATTGGTGAGCTATCAGTGTTAAATGTGTTCTACCACTGTACCAAGTTTGAAGAAGATCACTCAAAAAATGAGGGCGGGAGAGTCCTGTAAAATCTCCCCTCGTGCTGTTTTTTTTTGGCCACTGCGCATGCGCGTCCGCCATTAACGAATTAATTTAGAAAATAACGAATTTTCGTTAATTTCGAATTTTTTTGTGGGGCAAAATTCGGAAATGACATCAGAAACGAAACGCTGGCGCCCCCTGCTTTTGAAACGAGTTTAGAATCAATTTTTTCATGGATCGCTCAAGCCTAGTATATATAAAAGAGTGATGGCATCATGGCAGCGGACAAAACAACAAAACTAAACATCCCCCAACCTCGAAAATTGACATCACAACCCCTCATCCATGCCTCTAGGTTGATACAACAAAAAGAAAAGAAAAATAAAGTCCTAATTAGAGGGAGAGGAATAATTGTTTTTATCCAATTGCTGCCAGTTAAAAGGCTAAGCTCCGCTCACTTGGTCTCCTAGCAACCTACTCAGCCCAGGGGACCCTTTACCTTAACTACCACCAATTCCTCAATACTTTATTTCCCATACCACCATACTTCGCCACAGCAACGCGTGGCCAGGCACAGCTAGTAATCTATATATATAAAAGAGTGATGGCATCACGGCGACCCACAAAACAACAAAACTACAAGCCCCCCAACCTCGAAATTTGACAACACAACCCATCATCCACGCCTCTAGGTTGATACAACAAAAAGCAAAGAAAAATAAAGTCCTAATTAGAGGGAGAGCAATAATTGTTTTTATCCAATTGCTGCCACTTAGAAGGCTAAGCTCTGCCCACTTGGTCTCCTAGCAACCCACTCAGCCCAGTGTTAATAAAAGAATAAAAAAATAAAATAAATACAAATAATACAATAAAAATAATAAAAAACACTAAAAAATTAATATAATCAAATACTATAACAAAATAACTAAAAACAATACAACAAAATAATAAAATATAATAAATTAAA
The DNA here is from genome assembly GCF_035594765.1 of Anolis carolinensis. NCBI lineage: Eukaryota > Metazoa > Chordata > Lepidosauria > Squamata > Anolidae > Anolis > Anolis carolinensis. Next base: position 249,652,370 of record NC_085844.1, read on the forward strand.
AAGATAAGTTACAATAAAATTAATTAAAAAAAATACAAATAACGTCAAATAAAAATTCCACAACAACTTTTAACCAATACCACCACCACTTTGCCACAGCAACGCGTGGCTGGGCACAGCTAGTCTATATATATAAAAATGTAATGTGCATAATTAGGACTGAGTTAACAACAAAACCACTGGGCCAAATCACATCAAATTTGACCACAAAACTAATATCTTTCCAAGGAGTGACCATCAAAAAAAGAAGAAAGAAAACACCATGCCCGTATGTAGAAAGTGGCCAGGCTTTTAAGCTGCAAGACTATTCAGTGAAATTCAAGCTGGCCAAACAAGGATTCCCCTACAAAGGAAGCAGCCAGGATTCAAAGTGGCTCTTTGATTGAAGGTGCTACACCAGCTTGCCAAACAAGGATTCCCCTAGGTATAACACGGCCAGGCACTGAAGGTGCAAGGTTATTTAGTGCAATTCAACCAGACCAACAAGGGATTAACCTTGGTAGAAGGCGACCAGGCTTTGAAGTAGCGAGGCTATTCATTGCAATTCTAGCAACCCAAAAAACCATTCCCCTAGAGTGCGAGCACCCAGCCTTCCAAGCAGCAAGCCTATTCCTTTGTATTCCAGCTCATCAAACAAGGATTCCCACAAGAAGAAAACAGCCAGGCTTTGAGGCTGCAAAGGTATTCACTGCTATTCCACCTGGCCAACAAAGGATTCCCATACGCCACAGCAACGCGTGGCTGGACACAGCTAGTGCTATATAAAATCCATATTATCTACTTTGAACTGGATTATCTGATTTGATAGTCTGGATTATATGGCAGTGTAGATCCAGCCATAGTTGGTGAAATACTTAGAAGAGAGTTTTCCAAAATGTGTGCCGTGACACGTTTGTTCCAATTTCTAGGTGCGCTGCACAACTATGAGGAGAAACATTATAAGTCATATAAACTGCCCTTATATCCCAGGATCTGACTCTAGATTATCTGCTTATCCCAGATTATATGGCAATGGAGACTCATATAATCCAGTTTAAAGCAGTGTAGAAGGCGGCTTATTCTGTGAAAGAAGCCATCAATCATATAATTCCAAAAATATAAATGAAAGACTTTCATGACATGTGTTGTGTCCTCATAATATGTCACTATTCCAATTTGTGTATGTGGCTGTATTTCCAACAAGGAGCTGATTTAACTTCTGGTTTGCTAGTAAAATTGAATTACTGCATCGCAAATTGATGTATGCATTAAAATGGTGTGTCACCAACATGAAATGCTTGGAAAGCACTGACTTAGACTTTTCTGCTAGAGCATCTTAGGCCTCTTCTACACTGCCATATAATCTAGTTCAAAGCAGATAATCTGGATTATATAGCATTACAGAAGGGGCTTGAGGTTGTCTTGAATTTCGTGAAATCTGTATAAAGCACAAAAGTAACTTCTTTCAGTGGCTCACTCACCAATGAAGTTTCCAAGGAAAAGTCCAGGAAGAACCTGTTAGATAGAAAAAGAAAGCTCGGGTGAGATGTAGTTCTAGAGTCTTAGGAATGATGATGATGATGATGATGATGATGATGATGATGATGATGATGATGATAATATACTTTATTTATATTCCACTCGATCTCCTGAGGAGACTCAGGGCACATTACAGAATACATATGCGGCAAACATTCAATGCTGTTATACAATTAACAAGGACAGACAATACATAAACAGAGGCAAAGGCTTTCCCCATCTTTTCCATTTCCAGTGCTCAACTCTGGCCATGAGGGATGGGGGTGCTGTCGCTCCATCTTCCATGCTTTGTCATCCTTAGACATCTTCCCGATTGAATTGCTGGCATGTCCTTATGGGCGCCTTTTATTACCTCCCTGCTTGAAGCAGTACCTATTTATCTACTCATACTTCTGTTTTCGATCTGCTAGGCGGGCAGGGAGCTGGGGCTGATGGCGGATATTCACTCCAACACTGGCTTGAACTGCCAACTTTTCGATTGGCAGGACTTTCTGCAGCTTAGCGGTTTAATGCACTGATTTCACCAACCAGCTCATTTTCACCCCAGTTTGACACCACTTGTCATTGCCATGGCTCAGTGCCATGTAATCATGGGAATTGTGGTTTTACTGCATTTTATGGGTCTATACTGACCACATAATTCAATGTCAAATTGCATTATATTGCAGTATAGATCCAGCCTGAGCCTTCTTCTACACTGCCATATAAAATCCAGATTATCTGCTTTGAACTGGATTATATGGCAGTGTAGACTCAGAGAATCCAGTTCAAAGCAGAAAATGTGGATTATCTGCTTTGATAATCTGGATTATATGGCAGTGAAGAAGGGACCTGAAACATACTAATAATTACACTATATAAAATGTTTCTCGTTTTTATAAACGTTATTTCCTAATTGGTTCTATCATAAAAAATGGGAAAAGTTTATTGAATTGCAAAAACGTTGTTCAATTTCAATCATCTACATACTGAAAGGGACTTAAGATATAATAATTACACTATGTAAAATGTTTTTTGTTCCTGGGTTATAAATGTTATTTCCTAATTGGTTCTATCATAAAAGCATGGGAAAAGTTTATTTAATTGCAAATCATCAATCATCTACATATTGAAAGGTTAAAATGGCATATTTTCATTAAGAAAAATTACAAACGAAGTGCCAGACTGAAGGAAATAATAGTGCTACCCTCAGTTACAAAAACAATGAAATTTCTGGAGTAGAACAACTACTTTCAAAGTAAGCACCACACAATTAAAATAACACTTTCAAACCAGGAACATCAACATTTTAAAAATTTGGTTATATAGTGTTACAATTTATCTAGTGGACACAACTACAAAGTTTCTTTACAACCTTTTCTTGGCATTTGGATAAATAATTTTGATAACAGGTAGAGCAACACATACGATCACAGCAAGATTGTCTGGCCTGGAGTGCATCAATCTATACTGCAGAAGTAATGCAGTTTGACATCACTTTAACTGCCATGGCTCAATGCTATTGAATCCTAGGATTTGCAGTTTAGAGAGGTCCTAGCACTCTTAGGCAGAGAAAACTAAAAGCATTGCAAAAACTTCAACTCCCATGATTCCGTAGTACGGAGCCATGGCAGTTAAAGCAGCATCAAACTGCATTAGTTGCATAGAGCAGATGCACCCCCTAAAGACCCATTTGAATTGCAATCTATGGTCAGTGTAGACTCCTATAGTATTGTTCATAAAACTGTCTTATAGGGCAGGGTAAATGGGACCTATGGTTTGGAACTGCATTCCATTCTATGACCACGAGGCCTGAAATAAGGTCCGCAATTCAACTCTAGATTATTAAATATAATATAATAATATTATATAATATAAGTAAACATAATAATAATAATAATAATAATGAGCCCATGATGGCGCAGTGGGTTAAACCGCTGAGTTGCTGAATTTGCTGACCGAAAGGTTGACAATTCGAATCCGGGGAGTGGAGTGAGCTCCCGCTGTTAGCCCCAGCTTCTGCCAACCTAGCAGTTCGAAAACATGCAAATGTGAGTAGATCAATAGGTACCGCTCCGGTGGGAAGGTAACAGCATTCCATGCAGTCATGCCGGTCAAATGACCTTGGAAGTGTCTACGGACAACACTGGCTCTTCGGCTTAGAAATGGAGATGAGCACCAACCCCCAGAGTCGGACACAACTAGACTTAACGTCAGTGGAAAACCTTTACCTAACCCTAATAATAATAATTCAATGCAGTTAAATATGGCAGTGGAAATCCAGCCTAACCCACAATAATTTAAATTTAAATATTTAATAAAATTTGAATATTTTAATAGGGCGATTGCAAAGATGTTATTGTTATTATTATGTTAATTTAAGTTATTATGTTCTTAAGATTCCATTCCAGGCTTTTGAATAAACTGGCCTTTTTAAAAAGCTTGCTTAGATGTTAAAAAAGGGGATAACACAGGAGCGGAGTGAGAGCCCGCTGTTAGCTCCAGCTTCTGCCAAACTAGCAGTTCAAAAACATGCAAATGTGAGTAGATCAATAGGTACCGCTCCGGCGGGAAGATAATGGCGCTCCAATGCAGTCATGCCGGCCACATGACCTTGGAGGTGTCTAAGGACAACGCCGGCTCTTCGGCTTAGAAATGGAGATGAGCACCAACCCCCAGAGTCGGACTAGACTAGACTTAATATCAGGGGAAAATCTTTACCTAACCCTAATAATAATAATTCAATGCAGTTAAATATGGCAGTGGAGATCCAGCCTGAACTACAATAATTAAAATTTAAATAGTGAGGGCAATTGCAAAGTTGTTATTGTTATTATTATGTTAATTTAAATTATTATGTTCTTAAGTTTCCTTTCTAGGCCTTTGAATAAACTGGACTTTTTAAAAAGCCTGCTTAGATTTTTTAAAAAGGGGATAACACGAACATTTAGAAGTGTGATATTGTATATAAGGTGGAAATTCAATAACTACAGTAGAGTCCCACTTATCCAACACTCGCTTATCCAACATTCTGGATTATCCAACGCATTTTTGGAGTCAATGTTTTCAATACATCTTGATATTTTGGTGCTAAATTGGTAAATACAGTAATTACTACATAGCATTATTGCATATTGAACTACAGTAGAGTCTCACTTATCCAACATTCTGGATTATCCAACGCATTTTTGGAGTCAATGTTTTCAATATATCGTGATATTTTGGTGCTAAATTCACAAATACCGTAATTACTACATAGCATTACTGTGTATAGAACTACTTTTTCTGTCAAATGTATTGTTTAACATGATGTTTTGGTGCTTAATTTGTAAAACCATAACCTAATTTTGATGTTTAATAGACTTTTCCTTAATCCCTCCTTATAATAATAACTAGCTGTGCCCGGCCACGCGTTGCTGTGGCAAAGTGGTGGTGGTATTGGTTAAAAATGGTTGTGTAATTTTTATTTGATGGTATTTGTATTTTTAAATTAATTTTATTGTAAGTTATCTTTTTATTTATTATATTTTATTATTTTCTTGTTTTATTTTTAGTTATTTTCTGTTATTATAGTATTTTATTGTATTTTTTTAGTGTTTTTAATTATTTTTTAGTGTTTTTATTATTTTTTATTGGGTTGCTAGGAGACGAAGTTGGAGGAGCTTAGCCTTCTAACTGGCAGCAATTGGATAAAAGCAATTAGTCCTCTCCCTCTAATTAAGACTTTATTTTTCTTTTCTTTTTGTTGTATCAACCTAGAGGCGTGGATGATGGGTTGTGTTGTCATATTTCGAGGTTGGGGGGCCTGCAGTTTTGTTGTTTTGTTGGTCGCCGTGATGCTATCACTCTTTTATATATATAGATAACAATAACAATAACAATAACAATAACAATAACAACAACAATAATAATAATAATCTTTATTTATACCCCGCCACCATCTCCCCAACGGGGACTCGGGGCGGCTTAAATGGGGCCATGCTCAGAACAATACAATATAACAAAATATAAATAAAACAACAAATCATAACGCATTAAACAATACAATAAATAAAATAAAATAAAATATACGATCCAACATATTCACTTATCCAACGTTCTGCCGGCCCGTTCATGTTGGATAAGTGAGACTCTACTGTATTAAAAATTTTAAAAGATAGAAGACTAAACAGTTTTGACAGCAGGGAGATGAATATATGGATTGGTAGCAGGAAGGTGTTTCCTTACCCCAGTTGCCCCTGTTACCTTATTCATGCCATTGCCCATGGCCCAAGGTGAGCGATTCTTCCTTCTTCATCCAATCTCTGCAGGTAAGCAAGGTCACAGGTGAGCTGAACGCCAGGAGAAACAATTCCTTCTTGCAAATCCAAGCAGCAGAACCCTGGCTATGTCACAATGCCGGACTCGAGTGTCTCTTTCCTTTGAGATGAGCCAAAGCAGACATGCAAAAGAAGATCCACCTCCTCCTGAGTGAGCTCTTCTTTTTCCCGTGTATTTCTGGCACTTTGACAGCCGGACGAGGAAAAGGAGAAAGCCGTTCGCTCCACCTCTCTTGTCGTCAGCCGGCGAGCGACGTGGGAGCGCCAACCAGGCCGGGCCGTGCTCCTGACGCATGACACCACAGTGGCCCCAGTGTTCGGAGAACAAGGCCTTTTGTCTCCTTTGGCCTGTGACAAATGAGGATTGTCACGGCACAGCCGGAGGGACATACGGATCGATGGGCACACAGGAACCCAGCTGGGGATGAGGGTCGGTGCCTGGACATCCCGAGATTGGAAAGGGGGGGAATGGAGAGCATACAACATAGCATAACTGTTGGATAATGTTCCAGCCTTTAAAGCAGGCATGGGCAAACTTGGGCCCTCCAGGGGTTTTGGACTTCAACTCCCACCATTCCTAACAGCCGGTAGGCTGTTAGGAATGGTGGGAGTTGAAGTCCAAAACCCCTGGAGGGCCCAAGTTTGCCCATGCCTGCATTAAACACTTTTTTTTTTTGCGGGCAATGTTCCAGTAGCATTCTCTCCCGACATTTCGCCTGCATCTGTGGCTAATGGCATCTTCAGAGGCTTGTGAGGTCTGTTGGAAACTAACTAGGCAAGTGGGGTGCATATATATCTGTGGAATAATGTCCAGGGTGGGAGACAGAAAAAACTCTGCCTGTTTGAGAAAAGTGTGAATATTGCAGTTAGCAAGCTTGATTAGCATTGCAGCTTCAAAGCCTGGCTGTTGTTGCCTGGAGGCTCCCTCTGTTTGGGAGGTGTTAACTGGCCCTTGATTGGGTTGCTGTGAGTTTTCTGGGCTGTATGGCCATGTTCCAGAAACATTCACCTGCTTGTGTGGGAGGCATCTTCAGAGGTTGTGAGGTCTGTTGGAAACTAACTAGGCAAGTGGGGTGCATATATAACTGTGGAATGATGTCCAGGGTGGGAAAAATAATTCTGTCTGTTTTGAGGCCAATGTGAATGTTGCAATTGATCACCTTGATTAGCATTGAAAGCCTTGCAGCTTCAAGGTCTGGCTGCTTAGTGCCTGGGGAAATCCTTTGTTGGAAGATGTTTACAGTGGCACTTGATTGTTTGCTGTCTCAAGTTCCCCTGTTTCTGAGTGGTGTTCTTTGTTTACTGTCTTAATTCTGTTTTTTATTTTAAATACTGGTTACCAGAATTTATTTCTATGGTTTCTTCCTTTCTCTTGAAATATTCCACATGCTTCCTGTGGATTTCAATGGCTTCTCTGTGTCGTCTGACATGATGGTTTGTCAAATCGGTCCAGCATTTCTGTGCTCTCAAATTATATTCTGTGTCCAGGTTGGTTCATCAAGTGTTCTGCTATGGCTGACTTCTCTGTTTGGCTTAGTCTGCAGTGCTTTTCATGTTCCTTGATTTGTGTCTGGGCAATGCTGCTGCGTTTGATGGTCCCTATGTCGACTTATTGTCCACAGCTGCACGTTATAAGATAGACTCCTATAGTGGTGAGAGGATCCCTCTTAGCCTTTGCTGAACGTAGCATTTGTTGAATTCCAACAGCCTTCACAAACTTCAGAAGATGCCATTAGATACAGATGCAGGTGAAACGTCAGGAGAGAATGCTACCAGAACAGGGCCGTACAGCCCGGAAAAAAATTCACAGTAACTCAGTGATCCCAGCGATGAAAGCACTTGACAATCTGAGACTACGCAGCAGAAATGAGTGCTGACAATCTTAGTTACCCTGGAATATAAACACCAATCATACAGCAGATACTGTCTTCACTCCAACCAGGAAAGTTTTATGTTTTTGCAGTTCCATAATATACAGTTTGTCCAATCTATAAACAGTCGCTCCTCCTTCTACTAAGTTTTCTCTTTCCCTATACAGTAAAGTCTCACTTATCCAAGCTAAACGGGCTGGCAGAAGCTTGGATAAGCGAATATCTTGGATAATAAGGAGGGATTAAGGAAAAGCCTATTAAACAACAAATTAGGTTATGATTTTACAAATTAAGCACCAAAACATCATGTTATACAACAAATTTGACAGAAAAAGTAGTTCAATATGCAGTAATATTATGTTGTAATTACCGTATTTACGAATTTAGCACCAAAATATCACGATATATTGAAAACATTGACTACAAAAATGGCTTGGATAATCCAGAATCTTGGATAAGCGAGGCTTGGATAAGTGAGACTCTACTGTATCTTCAGTTATATCACTATATTTGATCCACAAGTTCATAGAATCATAAGACACATCAAAATCTAAATCTAATCTAAATCCATTCCTAGAGTTTGAGGGTGCCCCAAAGGCCATCCAGTCCAACCCCATTCTACCATGCCAGTAGACACAGTCAAAGCCCTCCCAAGAGATGGCCATCCAGCCTCTGCTTCAAAACCTTCAACGGAAAAGACTTCCAGGAAGAAACCATTGCCAATCCAAGACCCGGGAGATATAGAAGGTTGAGAGAAGGAGACATGAGAGCCATGATTAAATATCTGAAAGGATGTCCACCAAAAAAAGGGAGCTTGTTTCCTTTCTGCTGCCCTGGAGACTAGAACACAATGGACCTATGTGTTCAAATGACAGATTCCACTTGAACATAAGGAGGAATTTCTTGGGTGTAAGAAAAGCTCTTTAACAGTGGAACTCTTTGCATCAAAGTCCTTCCTTGGAGGCTTTTAAACAGAAGCTGGATGGCCATCTGTCGGGTTGCTTTGATTGTACTTTTCCTGCATGAAGGCAGAAGGGGGTTGGAATTGATGGCCCTGTGGTCTCTCCCAACTCTTATCTATCTATCTATCTATCTATCTATCTATCTATCTATCTATCGATCTATCTATGTAAGTGTAGGGTTGTTGTATGTTTTCAGAGGTTGCCTGAGGATGCCTGCCATAGATGTGGGCGAAACGTCAGGAGAGAATACTTCTGGAACATGGCCATACAGCCAGGAAAACATACAACAACCCTTTGATCCCGGCCATGAAAGCGTTTGACAACATATATAAATGTAATATGCTTTTTTTTCCATGGAGTAAACAACAAAACCACTGAATCCAATCACACTAAATTTGTCCACAAAAGACATGGTCATCCCATCTATGTCTTTCAATATAAAAACCCTAGAAAAATATATAAATTACTGTGGTATAAGAAAACTGAACAATATAATCTCTAAAATCAGGACAGTAAATAAAGAACAGCACTCTGAAAACAGGACAATTCCAGACAGGAAATAATCAGGGCCAGCTAACACCTCCCAACAAACTATTCTCCTTGGGAGGAATCAGCCAGGCTTTGAAACTACAAGGCCATTCAGTGCTAATTGACCTCTTTCTCTGTATACCCTCCACCTCAGAGTCTCACTTATCCAACACTCGCTTATCCAACATTCTGGATTATCCAATGCATTTTTGTAGACAATATTTTCAATATATCATGATATTTTGGTACTAAATTCGTAAATACAGTAATTACTACATAGCATTACTGTGTATTGAACTACTTTTTCTGTCAAATTTGTTGTATAACTTGATGTTTTGGTGCTTAATTTGTAAAATCATAACCTAATTTTAATAGGCTTTTCCTTAATCCCTCCTTATTATCCAAGATATTCGCTTATCCAATGTTCTGCCGGCCCGTTTATGTTGGATAAGTGAGACTCTACTTTATTATTATTATTATTATTAAAATTATTATCATTGGGTTGATGTGAACCATGAAAATGAATAAAACCAGGCACCCAGCATTACAAAACTCTACAACCAGGGCAGTAAATAAAGAACAACACTCAGAAAACAGGACAAATTCCAGACAGGAAACAATCAGGGCCAGCTAACACATCCCAACAAAGCATTCCCCCAGGGAGGAAACTACCAGGCTTTGAAGCTGCAGAGCCATTCAGTGCTAATCAAGGTGACTAATTACAACATTCATACTTGCTTCCACAAACAAAAACCCTCTTAGGATTATGCCACAGCAACACGTGGCTGGGCACAGCTAGTGATCTTTTAAATGTTTAGGCAGAATCCCATTGTGTCCTAGTCTCCGGAGTTGAAATCAATCTTGGTCCAGATGCCTGGGGTTCACATGGGGCTGTTCTTGTTCATTTTGCCACATGCATGAAAGTGTCCCTTTGATTCCTTGTGGTCATGACAAGCCACACAGATGGTCCAGAGAAACGTGCAGAAACAGGGATGCGCTTCCAGCTGCCCTTGAAGCCTTGTCATGCTCCAAATAGCCACAGCTATCCTTCCAGAGACCAAAGATTTTAGTGACCTCTCCTAATCCATGTGGGAAAAGCAGAATCATGGAAATCTAGAGCTAGAAGAGACTCCAAGGGCCCTCCAGTCCAAGGCCCTTTTGCCAGGCAGAAAGACACCACCAAAACACTCCTGACAGATGGCCGTCCTGCCTCTGGTTAAAGAAGGAGACTCCACTAGATGCTTGGGTGGCACATTCCACTGTGGAACAATCCTCACTGTTAGGAGGTTCTTCCTAATGCTTAGGTGAAATCTCTTTTAAATCCTTGTAAATCTACAAATCCTAGGAAACTGTGCCATTGAGACATGATAGTAAAAGCAGAGTCAAACTGTATGTTTTTTTTTCCACATTTTTGATCAAGATCAAATGCAATACAATGGTATGATTGCTCCCCTTCCCTCCTCCAAAACATACACATAATAGTACTGACAATTGCTCGCCAATATAATATTTATTACAACATTTATTACAACATTTATATCCCGCCCTTCTCACCCGAGAGGGGACTCAGGGCGGCTTACAATAAACACACATATAAAAAAAATTATACAATACACTGTAAATCAGATTAAAAATTATTAACTTAATTAATATTCACTTTCACAAGGGTCCTGTGCCCTTAAGCCAAGCAAATGTGGAGGAATTGCTGTAGTAGATGATCCAGACTATTTGAAATAATGTTAAATAATGTTAAAGCAGTTAAAGCGGAATCATGATGCTGTAATTATGTGGTGCAACGGGTTAAACCGCTGAGCTGCTGAACTTGCTGACCGAAAGGTCGGTAGTTCAAATCCGGCGAGCAGGGTGAGCTACCGCTGTTAGCCCCAGCTTCTGCCAACCTAGCAGTTCGAAAACATGCAAATGTGAGATCAATAGGTACCTCCTCGGCAGGACGGTAATGGCGCTCCATGCAGTCATGCTGGCCACATGACCTAGGAGGTGTCTATGGACAACGCCGGCTCTGCAGCTTAGAAATGGAGATGAGCACCAACCCCCAGAGTCAGACACGACTAGACTTAATGTCAGGGGGAAAACTTTACCTTTACCTTTGTGGTGTGAAAGGGACTGTACGTACATTCATATTGTTTTCTTGTAATAATAAATTTTTATTAGTAACCCGGCTCGAGACAGGGCACATTATCATTATCATAATAAAGCACATTCCATATAATTGTACACGTGAAAATATATTTTTACAAAATACACCTATGAAAATAGATGGAACAAAGATTAATAATAGTAATTCAGTATAGTCTTGCTTATCCGATATAAACGGGCTGGCAGAATGTTGGATAAGTGAAAATGTTGGATAATAAGGAGGGATTAAGGAAAATCCCTCCTTATTAAACATCAAATTACGTTATGGTTTTACAAATTAATCACCAAAAAATCATGTTTTACAACAAATTGACAGAAAAAGCAATTCAATAGACAGTAAGGTTATGTAGAAGTTACTGTATTTACAAATTTTGCACCAATATATTGAAAACATAGACTACAAAAACACTGACTACTAAAAGGCAGACTGCGTTGGATAATCCAGAACGTTGGGCAAGCCAAGGTTGGATAATCGAGAGACTACTGTAATAATGATAATACTGTAATAAATTATATTTCTTACTCGCCTCTCCTCGAAGCGAGTTATAGAATAATTAAAGCCCATAAATAAAAATACTACAAATACACATATTAAACCGTATTTCTATAAAAGACATGTTAAAGTATACAAAGGCAAGAAGCATTGGATGTAAATTTGAAATTTACAATTTAATGCTGAACTGCTTTCCAGGCCCTTCAAAGAACCAGTGAAGTTTGAGCGGCCCCATCTGCACTGCCATTATAATGCGGATTAAACTGCATTGTATGGTCAGTGTAGACTACTGCTATAATGCTGTTTGAATTGCAGTGAAGGGATTTATATGATCCTATCATGCAGTCCAATCTGCATTATAATAAATGAAGGATGGAAACATCTCAATAGAATTCTATTCACTTTCGAAGCCCCGCCCACAGAAGGCCCCGCCCACTTTCCAAGCTCCTCTTCCATTAGCCACACTTCCTTGAATCCCCGGCTCCAAGAAGCCCCGCCTACTTTTGAAGCTCCTCTTCCATTAGCCAGTTACCCGAAGCCCCGCCTCCATAAGGCCCCGCCCACTTTCAAAGCTCCTCATGCATTAGCCACTTACCCGAAGCCCCGCCTCCATAAGGCCCCGCCCACTTTCGAAGCTCCCCTTCCATTAGCCACTTACCCGAAGCCTCGTTTCCAGATGGCCCCGCCCATTTTCGTAGCTCCTTTCCATTAGGCATACTATCCCGAAGCCCCGCCTCCAGATGGCGCCGCCTACTTTTAAAGCTCCTCTTCCATTAGCCACACTTCCCGAAGCCCCGCCTCCAGAAGGCCTCCGCCCATTTTCAAAGCTCCTCCTCCATTAGCCGCACTTATTTGCAGCCCCACCCCCAGGAGGCCCCGCCTACTTTTAAAGCTCCTCTTCCATTAGCCACACTTCCCCCGAAGCCCCGCCTCCATAAGGCCATACTTCCCAGAAGCCCCGCCCTCAGAAGGTCCCGCCCACTTTCGGAGTTCCTCCTCTACTAGTCACTTCCCCCGAAGCCCCGCCTCTAGAAGGCCCCGCCCACTTTAGAAAGCCCTCCCCGAGGCTCCGCCCACCCCTTTTGCGGCCTACCCCGGTTGCCATGGGGACGCGAGGCGCCAAACCCGGCGAAGGCCGCAATGGAGGCTCTGGCCTGATCCCCGCCGGAAGGGGTGGGACGGAGGAGAGCCATGGCCAAAAACAAGGTGAATGACGGAAGGAACGTAGCTCCTCTTGTGATTAGTTCAGGAATGGTCAAGTTGGGCCCTCCGGGTGTTTTGGACTCCAACTCCCACCATTCCTCACAGCCTCAGGCCCTTTCCTTTTCCCCCTCAGCCGCTTAAGCTGAGGGGGAAAAGGAAAGGGCCTGAGGCTGTGAGGAATGGTGGGAGTTGGAGTCCAAAACACCCGGAGGGCCCATCTTTGCCCATACCTGGATTAGCTGCATGTTCTTCTCATTTTATATTTATATCAATTATTATTATTATTATTATTATATCTATCCTATTGATATCTCACCTTCTTTACATTATTATTATTCTATATTTATATCCTTTGTTATTATTATTATATTTATATGTATGTCTTCTTTCATTTATTTATATCCAGCTTTCTTTTTCTTATGGCCCCCTTTCCAAATTATGCCCCTGGTGGCACAGTGTGTTAAAGCGCAAAGCTGCTGAGCTTGCGGACCAAAAGGTCCCAGTTTCAAATCCCGGGAGCGGAATGCGCGCTCGCTGTTAGCCCCAGCTCCTGCCAACTTAGCAGTTTGAAAACATGCAAATGTGAGTAGATCAATAGGTATCGCTCCGGCAGGAAAGTAACAGCGCTCCATGCAGTCATGCCTGCCACATGACCTGGAGATGTCTATGGACAATGCCAGCTCTTCGGCTTAGATATTGAGATGAGCACCAACCCCCAGAGTCGGTCACGACTGGACTTAACGTCAGGGGAAACCTTTACCTTTACCTTAGAGCATGTTCATAATAAATTGTGGCAAGTTCTTGGCGGTACGGGGAGACCACGTTACCTTGTCTGTCTCCTGAGGAATCTGTATCACGACCAAATACTGTACCAACAGTAAGAACAGATCCCGGAACAACAGACTGGTTCAAAATTGGGAAAGGAGTGCGGCAGGGATGCATACTTTCACCCTCCCTATTCAACTTGTACGGAGAACACATCATGCAACATGCGGGGCTTGACGAATCCAATGCTGGAGTTAAAATGTCTGGAAGAAACATTAACAACCTTGGGTATGCAGATGATAGCACTCTGATGGCTGAAAGCGAGGAGGAGCTGAGGAGCCTTCTAACCATGGTGAAAAAAGAAAGTGCAAAAGCTGGGTTGCAGCTAAACATCAAAAAACCAGGTTTATGTCAACCAGACTGATTGATAACTGGCAAATAGAGGGAGGAAACGTGGACAGACTTTGTGTTTCTAGGTGCAATGATGACTGCAGACGCAGACTGCAGCCAGGAAATCAGAAGACGTTTCCTACTTGGGAGGAGAGTAATGACCAGCCTCGATAAAATAGTGGAGAGTAGAGATATCACAATGGCAAAGAAGGTCTGCATAGTTAAAGCAATGTATTCCATGTAGTAACCTTATGGATGCGAGAGCTGGACCATAAGGAAGGCTGAGCGAAGGGAGATAGACACATTTGAACTGTGGTGTTGGAGGAAAATGCTGAGAGTGCCTTGGACCGCAAGAAGATCCATTCAGTCCATACTCCAGGAAATAATGTCCGACTACTTATTGGAAAGAAAGATACTAGAGGCAAAGGTGAAGTATTTTGGCCACATAATGAAAGGACAGGAACGCCTGGAGAAGAGAATGGTGCTGGGGAAAATGGAAGGAAAAAGGAAGAGAGGCCGACCAAGGACAAGATGGATGGATGGTATCCTTGAAGTGACTGGCTTAACCTTGAAGGAGCTGGGGATAGCGCTGGCCTACAGGGAGTTCTGGCGTGGGCTGGTCTATGCGGTCATGAAGAGTCAGAAGCGACTGAAAGAATAAAAAACAACAACATGTTCAATCAAAATTCCTGAGATTGGCTCTACAGGCTCCCAGATGTATCTCTAACGTCACCTTACGATTGAAGACAGACGTGTAAGTGGAGGCCAGAGTATGGTCAGCCATTGTTACCTACTGGCTATACCTATCGTTCTCCCCACGTGGTCTTGCTCCTCTAACCATGAGGGACAACTTCCAGTCCACAAGCACTAAAACAGTCTCTTTCCCTCTAGTGTTTTGACCTCTCCTATCAGACTTCCCCTCCACAGTCCCATAACTGCTTTGTTAGCCATGTCTTTAAATAGCACTGTTTTTTTAAAAAAACTGTTTTCTAATCTTGTTTATGACTGCCTCCCTAGGGATTGTGTCTCCCCATCCCAGGGTGTTTGTGCCCCTCTCTGATTATTTTTTCTTATGATTATTATATTTATATCTCACTTTCCTATATTTATTTATACCACACTTTCTTCTCCCTATTATTATTATTATTATTATTATTATTATCATCATCCTCCCATTTTCTTCTTCTTTTTATTATAAAATTCATTCATATCCCACTCTCATCTCTTAATGAGACTTAAAAATCAAGAGTCCACCCTGATTTATTTATTATTTACAGACCATAGATAGAGGTATATAGGCATTTCCCATCTTTGGCGTCCTGGAGGTTGTAATCTGTTCTGGCCATGGTGAGAAGTGAGGGGTGGTGGTGATGGTGGTGTTTCTTCATCCTCCGTGTCAAAGAGCCCTGTTCACAGACTTTCTCCTTTTTTTATCGCTGGCATTTTTCTGGCATTTCCTTTATGGTGCCATTAAAATGATGAAAACACTCCGCTTTTATCTCCAACCGAAATGCAAGGAGTGGCCCACAACAATAAAAAAAATAGTGCAAGTAATGACATGTAAGTTGTAAAATAGAATTCAACTAACCTGTCTATTGAAAAACTCAAAACGCAAAAGATAAAAGGCACCCCAAGGGAACAACTACATTGTTGAATTAATGCAGTTTGATACCACTTTAACTCAGTGCTACAGAATCCTGGGAGTTGTGGTTTGGTGAGCTCCAGCATTCTTTGGCAGAGGAAAGCTAAAGGCCATTGAAAACTACAACTCCCATGATTCCATAGCATTAAGCCATGGGTGTTAAAGTGGTGTCAAACTGCATTCATTCCACAGTGTAGATGCACTCACTATTGCATACACACTTCCCAACGGCCTAAAAAGGAAGGGAAAAAGAGTTGCAAGGAAGAAGCAATAGATATACTATGTCTTCGTCTTAAAAGTGTCCGCTGGAGATTACACGGTTGTTGTGCATTTCATTGCCTCTATTTGTCAGCCGCAATATTTCACAATTCATTCCCTGTGAGCAAACAAACACATCGCGTTTGTGACAGTTGCTTTTCACTCAGCTGTCGCAATCACAGTAACAGAGTCGTCTGCAGGGGAAGGGTGCCTCATATGTTCCCAGTTAACAAGGAACGATACTTACTACTCATCTACTATTCTCCTTGATGCAGCATAGAATCACATTCGCTTTTCTAGGTGCTGCATCACACTATTAACTGATGTTCAGCTTGTCGTCTAATGATGATGATGATGATGATGATGATTTTTTTTAAGGGTTCAAGACAGGGTACAAGATTATCGAAATACATCAACATAGAATACATTATGTAACAAGATTTGAAAAATGTTGTGTTCCTGATTTGAAAGTGTTATTTCCTGTTTAATTGTGCAGTCCTTACTTTGAAAGTGGTTGTTATACTCAGAAACTTCATTTTTGTGGCTGCCACAAACTCTGTTGTATTGGTTGAGACTGTGATATATTCATTGAAAGATTACAGCAAAATATGCAATAGGAGGATGTCCCTCCCGGAAAGACAAAGTTTTTGAAGTTTCATAAACTTTCTCCATGGTTGTATGATAGAACCAATTAGGAAATGACATGTATAACTCAGGAACAAAAATTGTGTTACATAGTGAGATAGATAGATAGATAGATAGATAGATAAAAAAATACATATCTCAAAACAAGGCAGGGTGAAAGATAGTCAAAACACATCAACACAGAATATATACAACAAAAATTCATATCTCAAATTCCAAATGTATGGTGTTAAGACTCCTAGATCCCTTTCACATGGACTGTTTTCAAGTCACCCATGCTATACCTGTGCAATTCATTTTCATTGCCAAAGTGCAGTACCATACATTTCTCTGTTGAAATTTGTACGGTGAGTCTTGGCCAATCAGCTCTCTAATCTATGAAGGTCATTTTGGATCCGGATCCTGTTCTCTGGGGTGTTAGCTCTCCTTCCCAATTTGGTCCTGTTTGCACATGTCCCCTGTTCCATCGTGGTCAGTACCAAAGTGCTAGCCTACAGACATATCAAGAGCCAGAAGACCTTATTATCTACATTATCTGCTTTGAACCGGATTATACGAGTCTACACTGCCATATAAGTGAGTTCAAAGCAGATTATCTGGATTCAGAAACTGGATTATGTGACAGTGTCGATGAGACGCCAGGCAAATTGATTTATCCCCATATTAAGGAAAGATGGGGAAATGTTTTGAAGTTTCACAGAAATTCTGGAGTAGCCCTGTCCTTCAGGCAGATGTGAAAAAGTGCTTTGGGGCGCACACCCCTTGTTTAGGATTTCTAACATGTGCTTTCCCCAATTATCTCATTGCAGAACGTAAATTATAAAGGGCCTTATGGTTACCAGAAGCTAAAAGAGCGGTGAGTAGTGTTATCATCTGGAAACCTTTCCTTGTTTCTGCATGAATAATGGAACAGGGAGGCATATATTTATGGGTTCTCTGCTGCAACATGCATGTTTATATGGGATCGAAATAAGGCAAAAAAGAATACCTCACTACATGTGTTAATGGAGAAAAAGTGAAGTTCACCCTGCAGCTATTGGAAGATGAAATATACTAAACTAAATGAATATAAGTGATGTGCAGAAGTGCCACATAACTCAGTTGTCAGTTTCCCACTGAGTGTTAAGTATTTTTTAAAAATTCCATTTTTATTAATCATTTCAAAATATTTTTGGTAGGGAAAAGGATACAAGTAGGGTACTTGTGATAGTGTTAGTAAATTAAATCTTATCAAATATCTAATAAATCAATGAGAAGGAGAAGAATGGTATAGAGGGGAAAGGAAAAAAATATATAACATTTTATCGTGTTCCATCCAGTTCTTTGTCTCTGTTGTACAAACACTCATTACTTGTGATACTAAAGTTTTGCAAGTTTGGTATATCCTCCATATCAAAGAGAGGAATGTTATTATCGCCTATTACACCCAATAGTCTTTTTTCTTGAACCTTCTTGTGTTTTCTGTCTTGTTCCATCTCTCTTTTTTTCTCCTTTTTTCTTTGTAAAAGTTCTTCATTGTTCCTGTTAATTTGTTTCTTTCAACTCTCTTGTTAAGTTTAATTTATTGCCAAACCTAAGCTAAAAAACTTAATTGAATTAATCTGTTTGTTAGTCGGTTAGTATTTATGTGTACAAAATATACTATATATCGCTATCATTCTTCCCCCTCTTTTTCCTCTATTATTTACTTATTTATTTACAGTATTTATATTCCGCCATTCTCACCCCGGAGGGGACTCAGGCAGATTACAGAACATACGTATGCGGCAAACATTCAGTGCCATTTATACACAGACAACACAGACAGTTGTACATAGAAAGAGGTATATATGGGCTTTTTCCCATCTTGGGCATCTTGGAAGCTTGTGCTCAGTTCCGGCCACCGGAACACGGGCGGTGGGGAGGGGGGTGTTGCTCCATCTCCTTGCTGAAGAGCTGTGTTCGTAAACTTCCTCCTTTAGATTGAATCACCGGCATTTTTCTGGCATTTCCTTATGGGTGCCTTAAAATACTTCCCTGCTTTTAAGCAGTACCTATTAATCTACTCACATTTTTGCTTTTGACCACTAGGTAAGCAGAAGCTGGACTAAAGATCAGAAGCTCACCCTGCTTCGAACTGCCAGCCTTTTGATTAGCAAGATTATTCATTACTATCACCTGATCAAAACCTCTCATTGCTTTTAGTTTAATTTCCAATATTATTATGGCAATAATCGAATGTGTTGTTTGCAGTAGGTATCCACACTGCTTGCATGTAATGGAATGAATATTTCTTTGTTATAGCGAACCTCGAGCATCCATCCGGTTCAAGTGTGCCCTCACCAACACCATTTTGGATGTCCTTCGGCAGCGGCCGGGATGGACTGAAGTGAAAGAGTAAGGCTTGTGCCATACATACTTTAAAAAGCATTAAAATGTTCTTTTATTCCGTTCACAGTGAGACAGAGTTTATAACTTTGCAATACAGAGAACGAAATTGGACACATAGACTATAGCTACATTGGGTACACAAACAAAGGGGATATTACATTTTATTCAGCATTTACACACATATAAAGATTCACTCATTCATGTATACATTACCATCTCTTCTTCCTTCTCCTGAAAAAGAGACCTGAAGTAGGCCAGATTGCGTTCCCAGCAAATCTGTAATTTTGCTGATACACCATCTCTCTCCATCCCTTTGAGAAGTGGCAGGTGGACCAGACTCCTCTTGTCTGCCACAATTTTGGAATAGTTAAGTGTCTCTTGTATAGCATATTTCTTCCTGATGTTGTTCCAAAAAGTTGTAAATGAATGACAAGTTGTTTTCCAGCTAAAACTTGTTGATTCCATCAGTTCCAGACAGATGTTGGCTTTTCTTCCTAATTGAGAATTGGTTTTCCTTCTTAAGGAGCATTGTTTGCTTCCATAACTTAAGAGAGCCATTGTCTCTGGTAATGTAAACACGTTGTTTCCCACCAAGAGTTAATCATCTGTTTCTGGTCATCAGCAGTTCAGCAACTTTTAATGACAGTTCATGTTTTCCAGGCCTCATTTCTTAGGATGGCATATTTAGGCTATATAGGTCCTGGCCATACACATTTCATACAATTTCATTCAATCCACGCATCATATATTCATCACACTTGTGTTCTTATCAGGGTTATGGGCTTTTGGTTTTCTCTGAATTTTAATCCTGCCAGAAATATAGAATGTAGGTTCTGGTGAAACAAGTCAAAAGTACGTTTGAATATTGGCTGTTAGGAATTGTGGGAATTGAAGTCCACAAACACATGGAGGGTCGAAGTTGGCCCATGTCTGATTTATGCTTTGGGCACCTCCTTGTGATAGGAAGACCTTGGTATCTTTGGAAAGGCCATCGGCTCAGTGAGAAAAGCAGAATCTGCTTTCATCAATATCTTGAGTCCTCCTCTGGGAGAAAGGCAGGATGTCCTGGGAAGCAAGGAAGGAAAGAAGGAAGATATTATCTGCTCGCCTGCTTTAGTTTGATAGTCATGCCATCCAGTGTTTCACAAATGAAAACTGGGACATGTATTGCCAAACAATAAGGAAAGGTCATCAAGATGGCAAAAGGATGTTATTGTGATGCCTCATGGGCCTTGTAGTCCTGTTCCTAGTACTATTGTGGCAGATGAAGATGAAAACATGGGGTTTTCGCCGGTTCAACAAGAGCTGGAGTCTCTTCACCTGCCGGATGTTGATGTTTGCCCTCAAGAATTCAGTGAACCAGGCCTTGGGCAGTACTCCCCTCCGTTTCCCAGGAAGGAATCTTATTCTAAGGACAGAGGAGTCAGAGAAGCTAATCGGAGAAGTCTAAGAATCGCTGCCAAACAAACAGGCTGATTAGGCCTGCTTCCCTTGGGAAAATCTGAGGAGTCTTGCATCTGGTCAGAGTTGGGTTTCGCTTCTTGTTCTCTAGGGAAAGAGATTGTTGGCGGGAAAACGAGACCCAATATAGGGGTTTGGCACGAGAGATTCTTTGCGGAGTCAATTGATCACCTTCAGGAGAGAGATCGTGTGTGGACTTCGTAAACCCAGTTCCTTGCTTTCCGGATCAAGCTTCAAGCCTTGCCCTGCCTTGCGGTTTTACCACGGACCCTGCTTCATGCTTCATGTTTTGTCTTGTCTCCAGTCATGGATCTAGTCAAGAATCAAGTTTATTTCCAGCCTTGTTGTCAAGCTTCCTTGGACTCTAAGACTCTGTTATTTCCCCACACTATTGCTTGGCAAGGTGTGTGTTTCGGTCAAGTGGATTAAAACTTTGAACTCTAATATCATCTATTGGACAATACATTTTTGGACTATATTTGACCTCTTTTGAAAGGTCTGCTTCTGAACTATATTCTTCACTTGTTTCTATTGATTTTATATATTTCTTTAATAAAGATATTAGATAGAGACTGGCCTCTGTGTAAGGTTATTGGTGCCCAGCAGCCAGGGACCTGACAGTTATGGAAGAATATCATGCAAATTAAGAGTACATCTTCACTGTAGAATTAACGCAGTGGGTCAATACTATGGAATCCTGAAATTTGGCAGAAAAAGTTATAGCTTATAAAATGACAGCTCTCCATAACATTGAGCCATGGCATTAAAGTAGGTTCAAACTGCATTAATTTCACATTGTAGAGCAGACTTAGGCAAACTTGGGCTCTCCGGATGTTTTGAACTTCAACTCCCACAATTCCTAACAGCCTAGCGACTGCAAAGGGTGCAGCAAGTTGTATAGGTTGAGCATCCCCTTATCTGGAATTTCAAAATTTCCCAAAATCTGTACTTGGAGGCAACAGTTTTTGCTTTCTGATGATGTGATTGATTCAAAACTTTGTTTCATACTCAAAATTATTTTAAAATGTGTATAAAATTGCCTTCAGGTGATATAAGGTATATATGGAACAAAAAGGAATTTCAATTTTAGACTTGGATGCCATGTCCAAGGTTGTGTATTCTACATATTCCGAAATCTGGAGAAATTCTACTTCTGGTCTCAAGTATTTTGAATAAGAGATATGTACAGAGATATGTCAGCCTCTCTTTTCTGTATGTACTATCTCCATAATAAGGTTGTGAATTATAGTAAGTCCATGCTGTGAAGCACAGGCATTTAAAGGCAAACCACATGTAATAAATACTAGAGAATCTGTTCTCTTCTGCCAGATGCAACCATGATAACAGGAGGCAGGGGGAGCACTGATGCAGGAAGAAGTATAAAATGTTTTTATTTGGCCATTTAATGTTTTAAATGTTTGTATCCAAAGAAAAATGCTTAAAATAACACAGCATAGCATAACTTTTGTAACAGTACAACACAATGTAATATAAATATTGCCACCCTCTTCTTTTATTCCTCTCCTATGCTCAAGCTGCATTTTTATCTGTAAGGAATATGGGCATTTTGGATGCATCTATGCCAGGCATGGGCAAACTTGGGCCCTCCAGGTGTTTTGGACGTCAACTCCCACCATTCCTAACAGCCTCAGGTCCTTTCCTTTCCCCCCTCAGCTGCTTAAGCAAAAGGAAAGGAAAGGGTCTGAGGTAGTACTTGAAAAGCATTGTGTTTTCCGATAATGATCTCAGCTGACAATCGCACACATTAGTCTCAATTTTAAAAATGCAATTTAAAAAGTATCTGGTTTCTTCTTTCAGAGTCAGAGAAATGGCTTTATTTGGGGAGCTTTTGATCGGTTCTTCATTTTATAATTTCCAGTAAATGTACAGTCGTAAAACAACTGTTTTTTTTTATCCTTCCAGAAAACTCATGTAGTTTCATATTGAAAGCAAGCCTAGAAGCAACATTGTTCTTTTGGGAAATTAAAAGGGCCTTGGCATTTATTATGACATTTTAAGTCAACCACGAAGTCCATAAAAACAGAATAAATCAGAGTCCTTGAAGTTTGACTCCACTTTAATTGCTGTAGTTCAATGACATAAGATCCTGGGAGTTGTAGTTCAGTGGAAAAGGAGGGTGAAGACCTTGTAAAACTGCAGCTCCCTTGATTCCATAGGATTGGCCCATGGCAGTTAAAGTGAAGTCAAAGTGCCTTCATTCTACAACATAGACTAAGCATGGGCCAACTTCAGCCCTCCCTCCAGGTGTTTTGGACTGCAACTCCCACCATTCTTAACAGCCGGTAGGCTGTTAGGAATGGTGGGAGTTGAAGTCCAAAACACCTGGAGGGCCCAAGTTGGCTCAGGCCTGATGTAGATGTTCCATATATTTCATGGTTAACTGAATATTCCTTGAATGTCCTCAACAGCGAAGGTGAGTGGGACTTTTACTGGTGTGACGTCCGCTGGCTCCAGGAGAACTTTGACCACACTTACATGGACGAACATGTGCGCATCAGCCACTTCCGGAATCACTATGAGGTGAGAGAGATAGGGGAATCATTGAATCATAAAAGAGACCTTATTGTGCAACTCCTTATTGTGCAAGAAAATACAATCAAAACACTCCTGACAGATGACCAGCTAGCCTCTATCTAAAAACCTTCAATACAACTTTAGTAAAACCAACTTTCTTAGCTAATTCATTTTCAAAGCCCAAAATTGCTACCGGTAGGTGATTTCAGTCTCTCTCAACTAGTGGTGCTTCTTTGCCATGTTTTCAATGCATTTGTCAGTCCGCGGAGTCATCGATCTTTCAGCAGAAGACACAATCACCGGTTCAGTCCAAAAACAGTTTTAATAGTGAGGCTGATAGTGGCAAATATACCATGCAGATTTTTATTTTGTGTGTGTTGTAAATTGCATTCAGAAATCTAATCAGGCTTCTTTCAGTGCTGGAAATTGTCTCGTGAATACTCTTAAGATGAAGGATTGCATGAAGTAAGTCTTCTGACAGATCTTTCTCCTATGTATTTAGAACCCTTGCCTTCTTTCCAAGATATGCGAAGGCCAGCTGCCTTTTGTTTCCAAACACTTCATTATTTTTACCTCGATGTTCATTAGACAGCTTGGCCATTTGTATATAAGCTATTAATTTTCCTCTCCAATCTCTCGAGTAGCTCTCTTTCTCCGTTCCATGATTTTGCTATAACCAGGCCCATTCCTGCTTGAAGGGAGGATGTAGTGTTAAATGGTCTTTTTTCCTCTCTTTCATCTCCATTCAGCTGACACGGAAGAACTACATCGTGAAGAACCTGAAACGCTTTCGGAAGCAGCTGGAGAGGGAATCCGGGAAGCTGGAGGCCGTGAAGTGTGACTTCTTCCCCAAAACCTTTGAGATGCCCTCCGAGTATCACTTGTTTGTGGAGGAGTTTCGCAAGAACCCCGGCATCACCTGGATCATGAAACCGGTAAGAGAAGGGCAGGCGAAAGGAACGGAACGTGACTACCCCATAATGACCCAGATAAAATAGATCTATCCATGGAAACGTTTAATACCCTATTCCATTCTAGCAATCTCGGCGTACAGTGAAAGTCACACAAGCAGTTAGCATTTGAAACAATAAAAGACATGTAGGATAAAGCAGAGAAAAGTTCAGCCACCTGGATATCTCCTGCAATTAAGATACAATAGATTAGTCAGGTAGCTCAAGCTGTAATGGTTGCTGGCAGCAAATTTCTCTATGACTCAACTACCTTGAGATCTATATTTGAGGGTGCATCTGCACCGCAGGATTAATGCAAGTTGACACTACTTTAACTTCCATGGAATCAATGCTATGGGATCATGGTGTTGTAATTTGAAGAGAAAGCTAAAGATCTTGTAAAACAACAACTCTTAGGGTTCTATAGCTTTGAGCCATGACTGTTAAAGTAGTGCCAAACTGCATTAATTCTACAGTGTTGACTTAGGGAATCTGCTGTTATAATTGAACTCTTCTGGAAAATACATGAATGATTTGTTCTGTATGTGTTCATGATGCATTTAGTGGGGTTTTCCCTTGCCTTCTTCTGAGTCTTGAGAGAATGTGGCATGCCCAATGTCACCAGTGGGTTTCCACAGCTGAGCAGGGATTCAAAATCAAGAGTCATGGTCAAAATTTCAAACTACTACACCAGGTTCAGGCTAAAAGGGTCTGGATATGAGGCTGTTTTGAACTCACTCTTTGGAAAAAGTCTACAAAAGGATCTTGCAACACATTTCAGATTGTGCAGCAACAATTAAAAGCATAACTGAACCTATTAAAGTGATATAATCATAGAGTTGGAAGGGACCACAAGGGCCATCCATTCCAACTCCCTGCCATATAGAAGCACACAATCAAAGCCCTTCTGGCAGATGGCCATCCAGACTCTGCTTGAAAACCTTCAGGGAAGGAAGGAGATTCCACTGGACTCCAAGGCAGCATATTTCATTGTGAAACAGCTCTATCCATCAAGAAGTTCTTCTTAATGTTTAGGTGGAATCCTTTTCCTGCCATTTGAATCCACTGCTCCACGTCCTAGTCTCTAAAGCAGCAGACAATATGACAGCCACCTTGAGTCTCCTTGTGGAGTATAAATATAAATATCTATATACATAATAAAAGTGAAAATATGTATTTGTATGTGTGGTTGGGTGTCCACTTACAGAGACAAGCCCCTGCTTACACAAACATACAGGGACAATTCCATCCTAGATTTTCTGTTTTTCATTCACCACAGACATCCCAGTGTTTCTAACTCTCTCCACGGGTGTGGAATTTGTTTGACCCCGCCCACTGCTTCTCTCATAACCCTTTCCTATTCTTTTCTATGGCACATAGTAAACAGATGAATTGATCAGCAACTAAACATACTGGAGAGGTTTGGGAGAATTCACCATGATTTATAGGAGTTGTAGGTTCTGGGATGTATAGTTCACCTGCAGTCTAAAGGCACACCGAACACCACCGATAGATTTGGAACGAAACTGCCATACAGAACCCCAATGACCAACAAAAAATACTGGAGGTCTTTGGAGGGATTTATAGGAGTTGTAGTTAACCTACATCCAGAGTACGCTATGAACCCAAACAATGATGGATCTGGACCAAACTTGGCATGCATACCCAATATGCCCAAATTTGAATGCTGGTGGGTTTTGAGGGGAATTGGCCTGGACATTTTGTAGTTGTAGGTATTGGGATTTGTAGTTCACCTGCAATCAAGGAGCACTCTGAACTCCACAAAGATGGAATTGGAACTAAACTTGGCACACAGAGACCCCATGACCAGCAAAAAATACTGGAGGTCTTTAGGGTAAATTCACCTTTATTTGAGGAGTTGTAGTTCACCTACATCCAGACAACACTGTGAATCCAAACACCGATGGATCTGGATCAGACTTGGCACACGTACCTTATATGCCAAAATTTGATTACTGCAGGGGTTTGGAGGGAACTGATCTTCCTTTCTGGGAGTTATAGTTCACTCACAACCAGGGAAACCATGACCCTCACCGATGATGGAGCTGAACCAAACTTGGCACACAGAACCCCCATGACTACCTCAACCTACTGGAGTAGTTTGAGGGGATTGACTCACTGTAGTGGGAGTTATAGTTTACCCTACAGCCAGAGAGCACACTGAACCCCACCCGTGATGCATCCAGAGCAAAATTGCAACGTAACAAACTTTAAGTACTGATAGAATTTTCTCAGGGTTAACCTAGCATGATGTGAGTTGTAGTTCACCCACAACCTTATGCATTTTGTACAATTAAATTATTATTTTTCAAATAACCCGGGCAACGCTGAGTACCCAAGCTAGTAAGAATAATGATAATTATCATTATCCTTTCAAATATTTAAACACCCAGCTCCCTAAGCAACTCCTCCAAACCTTTTATTATTTTAGTCGCCTTTCTTTGGACACATTCCTTTTTGAATTGCTTTGCCCACAGGGTTATTCTAGAATTGTGATGAGTCATGGGCCATGTAGTCCCGTTCCTGGCACTGTTGTGCTAGATGAAGAGGAAGACTTGGGTTTTTCACCGTTTCAGTCAGAATTGGAACTTTCCCAGCCAGATTTGGATACCTTGCACCTGCAAGAGATTTGTCTTCCAGAAGTCTGTCAAACAAGCCCTGAGCCTAAATCTCCTACATTTTCTCGCCATGAGTTTTGTAAACAACAGAGGGGAGTTCAAGCGGCCTCTCGCAGGAGTGCTAGGATAGCTGCTAAGCATTCAGCTGATTAAGTCTGCTTTCCATGGGAAACTTTAAGGAGTCACACATCTGGACTCAGAGAATAGCTTTCGTTTCTGGTTCTCCAGAGAACTGCTCTTTGGCGGGAAAACCGGGACCCTATTTAGGTGTTCTACCCACAAAGGGATCTTGCGGAGTCAATTCGTCAGCTACCGGAGTAGCGTGTGTGGACAGCTACTCCGTTTCCAAGCCTCGTTCCTGTTTCAAGCCTTGTTCCCGATTCCAAGCCTTCGTTTCCAGCCTTGTTTTACTCTCCGGATTTTGCCTTGTTTTCCGGACCTCGCCAAGCAATTCCACGGAACCTATTCTTGCTCCTCGTTTCCTTGTTGCCTTGAACCAAGCCTTGTGTTCCAAGAATCAAATTATTTCCTAGCCTTGCTCAAGTTCATGGACTAAAGGACCTTGTCATCTCCCCTCACTTTGCCTGGCAAAGTGAGTGTTTCGGTTATTGGATTACAACTTTGGACCTTAATATTTCATATTGGACATTGTTTCTTTGGACTAATTTTGACCTTTTCTGAAAGGTCTACTCCTGGACTAATTCTTACACTTGCTTTTATTAACTTTATATATTTCCTTAATAAAGATATTAGATAGATTCTGGCCTCTGTGTATGGTTATTGGTGCTCTGCTGCCTGGGTCGTGACAAGAATAGAGCAGAATAGAATGAGTAGTAGTATGATTTCCCTCCATTTCTACGCTCTGGACTCCTATTGATGCAGCCTAGATTTGCATTGGCTTGGCTCATGTTCAGTCTCCTATGACTCTTAGGTCGCTTTCACATGGACTGTTTCCAAACCAGGTCTCACGCATCCTATATCTGTGTATTTCATTTTTTTCCCTGCTTAGGTGTAGTACCTCTCATTTTCTGTAGTTGTTTACTCACTCCTCCTATGGCCCGGTGCTACGTATGCCCTTCCTGAAGATCTAAAGAGAATGGGGATATTCTTGGCTGTTATAATTGATTCTTCTCAGCCATCTCTCTATGGAAGCCGGGAAAATGGAGCTGGCAAGATGTTGCACATCTCCCAGGAAAGGCTTTGCTGCCAAAGCCAGATGAGGAGAGCCATTTAGCATCATGCGCGCTGCACCACGGCATCGCATAATTGCCTGCGGACCCATCTGTGAAGCGCACCGCAGGACGAGCACTTTGCTGGGCAAAGGAGAATGGGCATCATCCGCTGGCTTTGCCGCCTTGCCTTGCCTTGCCTTGCCTGCCAAGAAAGGGTGGTCTTCTAAGGAGGGGAATGGGAGGCAATTATGCAAACGAGCCTGTGAATTACTGCCAGGAGGATAGCAGCCAGCGATTATCTAAGTCTACAAATGATAATTTGTGTTAATTGCCAGCAAGGAATCTTGCATTAAAGCCGATTTGGGCCCACATCCTCAATTAAGATTGGGAGAAAACGGGGATACGCTAAGCAAGAGTGTATTAAACAGGTTGCAATTATCAACATCTTGCTGACAGGTGGAAGGATGCAGGTTGCAGAAGGCTTGGAAACAGGCAGAGACAGGAATCGAATTTGTCTTGTATTCGGTTAATTGATTTGCAATTATTCAGGCTGCCCTTTCCTCAAGGGTTAGGAAGGAGATATCTGAAAATGAGTTAAAATGAATATGAAAGGCTTGTTTAAACCATTTCCCACTGTAGATTTATAGCAAGGTCTTGCAGGAGCAGATGAAGTCACTGCTTTTCTCGTCAGGATTAGGCAGCGTTTAATGGCAGGGAGCTGTAAATTCAGCAGATTGAAAATCCACATTTTATGGCGCCAATATATTCAGCCAAACAATCATCACTGTTGCTATGTTGCCTGAAGAAAAAGAGTTGCAAAAGAGAGGAAAAGCCTTTCTATATGGCCATGCGGAACAGGGATTTGTACCATTGGTGGTTGCCATTGTCTCAGAAAGAAGGGGTGAAAAAATGGGTGAGTGAAGAGAATAATAATGATGGTAATGATGATGATGATTATGATGTCCCGTTTTCTTCTCTTAATGAGATTCAAAGTGGCTACAGAAGGCATAGACAGTTGTGTTAAAGTGTTTTGTCCCCCAGATGAACCCTCTTAGGTGCCCTATTCTCTGCAAGAACAGAGTTGGGAACTCACAGCAAAAGGTGTAACCATAAACAAAAAAGTAATTTAATTGTATTGATTATCAGTTTCCTAATTCCTCCCAGTCTCTTTTCTATGTCCTTTATCTGGCTTTGACTTCTGTTAACATCTCCTGTGAAGTCTCTTTAACCTTAGATGTGGACGATATTGTAGCCTCTAGGCTCCTAGGCACCCTTAGACTGACTAACTGGGAAGGAGTTGCTGAAGACTGCAATCTCCATCTCTAGGGAGTTTCTTAAAGGGATAGGGTCTAATTAAGTTTCCCTCTCTCAGAAAACTATAAAAAAGGAACTGAACTCATTCTAACTAAAGGGACAACCGAGGCTCAATAAAGAAAATAGTAAAAGCCTCTGTGGGGGCATTACAGAAGGATAAATATAAAAGTTATCCTCTGTTCCTTGAGTGTCTTCCAACTTACAAGTATTAAATTTCTGCACTATTTCTTGTTTAGATTCTTTCCACTCTTATTTCAGACCTGGTTATGGGACAGAGACAACCTTGGGCACTTTGGCAGGAGATCTAGACAGAGAAGTGGACAAAGGGGAGCACGCCCTTGTTGGTTTTAACCTTTCAGCGGCTTTTGATGCCATTAATCATGGTTTCCTTCTGAGTGGCCGCTCTGAGATGGGGCTTGAAGGTACTACTCTGTTAGATAGATAATGCATTATTGGACCGAAATGCATTGGCTGTAATTCTATTGTGGAAAACTGATGGAAAATACAGGTCTAATGGACATGTGGTCACACACCTGCTGAAGGGTTAAGTAGGTAGTGACATGTAAGTTAGGGGAAAGGTTGTAGAAGCTGAGTGATGATCATGTGACAGTCATGACGAGGGTTACATCATTCATTTTTGTACTTGGCTGATGAGGAGCAAGTTATGAGTATAAAAGAGGGCAGGAAGCATGTGTTCTTTCTCTTGCTATGCCTGTCTTGCTTCTCACCATACATCTGTTGTTGATATCTGTTACCTACATTGTGGGTATATCTCTATCTACGCCATTGACTGATAGGAGATCAGGGTATCTGACGTGTATGTATAAAGCTATACATAACGCAATGTTCTTCCTAATGTTCAGGTGCAATCTCCTTTCCTGAAGTTCGGAGCCATTGTTCCATGTCCTAGTCTCCAGGGCAGCAGAAAACAAGCTTCCTCCCTCCTCCCTAGATCATAGAACAGGAATTCAGCCAATGTTAAATGGGGTCATAGTTCCCCTGAAAATGCAGGTTTTGCAATTTGGGCGTTTTACTCCTAGATTTGGCTCTGGACCTGGAAGCTGTGCAGTGACCAAGAGTGCTTTTGCAAAATTAAAGCTTCTGTGCCAATTGCGTCTGTCCCTGAAGAAGTCAGATCTGGCCCTGTAACATGCATTGATTACATCTTGGTTGGACTACTGTAATGCGCTCTACGTGGGGCTGCCGCACTCCTGGCCCTGTTGTTCTGTGTTTTGCACAAGCCCTGCCCTTCCCTTGCAATTTTTAATACTCCCACTTTCAGTTCTGTGGTGATTTTAGATGTATTTTAAGATGTTTATTTATCTGGTTTAATTGTTTTAACTATATTGTTCTGTCTGTGTTTTGATTTTTGTATTTTGAATTCTTTGTTTTCTGGGCTTGGTCCCCATGTAAGCCACCCTGAGTCCCTTCGGGGAGGTGGAGGCAGGTTATAAGAATAAAGTTGTTGTTGTTGTTGTGATTAAAAGACTTTCCAAAAAGGGCTTAACACTGCCTCACTTTGCACATTCCTAACAACAGTTAGCTAGGATACCACTTTTGTTATCTCTGAGAGGGGTAGGAAACAGGTCAGGCTTGCAGCAGCCCTGGCAATTTTGAATCAATGGGAGGAAGCAAGATAAGGCAGAAGCTATGGTGTGTGTGAGAGAGGTCCTCTGCCAGTTTCCCTTCCCACTTCTGCTGCCTCCCAGTAGCTGCTGGGCACATTTAATCTGTCTCCTTGGAAAGAGGCTTGTATGATATGGAAATCCTTCCTGCAGCTTTGCTACTGCCAACATAGATAACCTTTTGCCTTGCAGGAATATGCAGTTCAGTCACTGCAGGAAGAGAGTGCCATGGCGAGGGAGATGGCGACAGAGAACTAGAAATAGGCAGGAATCTTGGGAACAGTGGGAAATTTCTTCCCAACAAAGGGAAACAATTAGGGGGCAATTTGGGATCCACACAGAGGAAGGAGAAATAAAAATTGCTCTTGCTCTTAAACTTTGAAAACCTTTTGTGATATTTTCCAGTGATGCATTTAATGCCACAGGTATCATAGCACAGAGGAAAGGCACATGGACACAAGCTTCAGAAGCAGGTCAGGCTGAGGCTGGAGAGCCTTGATTGACCAAGCAAATATGTTGGGCTGGAGTCCAAGCGTAGGTGGATATGGGCTTGTGGGTAGCACAGAGGTATTTTTTAGGCAGAGAAAAAAGAAAAATTTCAGGAGGAGAATGCATTGGGGAGGCAACTTGTAAAACAAATAATCCTCTGTTTGGAGATTCAGACATCAGCTCCTTTGAAGTCATTCTATTTACTGTTGATTCAACAACATTAGTGGGGTTGTTGTGTGTTTTCAGGGCTGTATGGCCATCTTCTAGAGGTATTCTTTCCTGACGTTTTGCCCACATCTATGGCAGGCATCCTCACAACCTCTGATGTGGGTGAAACATAGATGTGGGTGAAACATCAAGAGAGAATACTTCTGGAACATAGCCATACAGCCCGGAAAACACACAACAACCCTGTGATTCCGGCGATGAAAGCCTTCGACAACACAACAACATTAGTGATTCCACCCAATTAATTTGGAAGATGCAATGGGTCTTGTGCCCGTTGGCCACTGGTTGGGTTGAAAGGGGTCCATGAGTTTGACCCATTCTCTCCCTTTTTCTCCTAGTCTTCTTTTCCTTCTTCCAGCTGATCTAAAACTACTGGGGCTCCAAGCCTGACCTGTTTTCTCCCATACCTCTTGACCCTTTCCCTGTCCATCACAAACTCAGCTATAAAAAGGAGAAAATCATCTGTCATTGCTGCCTTCTTTTGCCTTTGATTGGTTCACTGCTAGCCTGCCTAGATGCAAACTGGGGCTTTGCTAGTCCCATTATAGGACAGGTGCTCTCTGAGATTCCATGCCTGAGATTGAGAAGTTATATCACAGAAATCCAGCCCTACTAGGAAGGAAGGAAGGAAGGAAGGAAGGAAGGACGAAGGAAGGAAGGAAGGAAGGAAGGAAGGAAGGAAGGAAGGAAGGAAGGAAGGAAGGAAGGAAGGAAGGAAGGATAAATAGAAGACATAAGACTCAAGAAAGATGGAAAATACAAATGCAACTGGGTGATGTGGGTGAGAAGAGAAAGAGAGCAAGGGAGGAGAAGACATTAGGATGTTCTCATTGAGGAAATAAGAAGAAAGTCTGGCAAGTATAGACATGGGAGGAGATGCCAGGCAGATCTCCTGTAATGTCTGTAGCAGTTCCTCCAAATCAGGTTGTAGCAGTGACTGCAAACAATTACAAAAACCTTTCCAAGGCAGCGCTCTCTCCAAGACTTCTTCTCCTGCTCTGAAAGTCTAGGAGAGAGAGAGGCAGGCCATGCAATATGAGAAGATATAAATACCATGTAAGCTATTCTATTAGCTTTACAGTAGAGTTGTCCCTCCACATTTTCGGTTTGGACTTGCCGGGTCCTCCAGTTTGATTCTGTGTTCAGTTTCTAGCCAAAGTTGACCATAAGATCATGCTGGCAGACCTATAAATTCCCAGAGAGGTGTTCTCTCAGGTTCAAAAAATGGCATTTTCTATCTTTACAGGGGTCCTGTGCCCCTAACCCCAACCAATGTTGAAGGAGGCCTGTATTGAGAAGCACATGTCCCTACAATGTCCCTTATGGGTCACACCCCTTTGTGGGTCTGTGCTTTTTGCTCCTTTCTCTTATCATCTCCATACGGACGCCTCTGTGCAAATGCTGAGTTTGCGGCTGCTTTCAAACAGCTGCCACTTAAATGAAGGAGGGAGCTTGGGGAAGTATCTCATGAAAGAGCCTGCAGTAAAAATATTTCTTTCTTTGCCTTACAAAGTGTTCTGCTGGGGAGAAATACGTGGGTCTTAAAACCGAGCAAGTAATATACGAGTCTGAGCCAGAAGCGTTTTAACAGTCCCGTATCTCACTTCCCGCAAGCCTCAGAAAAGCAGGCTTTTATCACTTGGGGGAACTGGGATTCCGGGATTGCAGAGCCGGTTTCAAGAAGGCTGTTGACAGATTGGTAGCATTGCAGGGCACAGGCCCTGAATCAATGGGAGGGCAGACCACCCCAATGCATGGCGGGCTGCTCACAGACAGTGGCAGCCTGAGTCTCCACAAGTCATCCTGCTGTTATAGAAACATACAAACATAGAATCATAGAGTTGGAAGAGACCCCAAGGGCCATCCAGTCCAACTCTTCTGCCAAGCAGGAAGACACAATCTAAGCCCCCCTGACAGATGACCATCCAGCCTCTGCTTAAAAGCTTCCAGAGAAAAAAGGAAACTCCGCTGTACTCCCAGGGAGCACATTCAATGCTGAACAGCTTTCACCAGCATGATATTCTTCCTAATTATGGAATCTCTGTTCCTTCCATTCAAATGTGTTATAGTCTTCAGAGCGGCATTCTCAGAGTGATATCCTTTCAAATTTTGGCCATCACATCCTTGCAATCTTGTTTTCCTGCAAGCTAAAGATTGCCAACTCCCTCAACCGTTCCTCGTAAGGCTTGGCTTCCTAACCTTAGATCATTTCGGTCTCCTTTCTCTGAACACCCTCCTTCTTGTGCATTTCTTTCTTGAATTGTGTTTACCAGAACTGGACACAGTCTAATTCCAGGTAAAGAGGTCTGACCAAAGCAGAAGAGGGTGGGACTTGGGAGCTTATCAGACGGCAGTATTGAGAGGCACCATTAAGTTAAGTGAAGAGAGGAATCGGGAGCTGATTATACTGTCCTCCCTCGCTCATTTTCATTCATTCTCCTCTCATCAGACTTTTAGTGCTTCCCTGTAGGTGCCCACTATCTTCCTCGTCACACCTAGGCAATAAGTCTCCACCAGCAGCTTTTTTTTTCTTCTTCTGTTGGGAATGGACGAGCTGTTAAGCTCTAATCACCCTCTTTATGAGGTAAATTCCCATTAAAATAGCAAAGTAAAAATTGCAGCAGCGTGAGACTTACGCGGTGTGAGTTTGGAAGGCCTCTGTGTCATCAGGAAGGCAAAGGGATGCAAAGTTAGCTTTAAAGTTTAAAAGCATTTATTGAGGTAAAAAGAAATCAATTGATGGATAGAAAAGGTTTGGAGTTAACTATCTAATCTATCCTGTTCTAATACACATAGACGGATTAAAATAACAAAGGTATAGATTACTACATCTTGACTAATAGAGGACAGAGGTGCGTCCTCTCTGGAACAAAGCAGGAAGCTGGAATGGCGACCAGGCCTCATGGGTCGCTTCTTCTCTAGGGCCATAAACATTCCAAAGGCCAAATTGGGGAAGTTACGTCAAAGCCCTAGGAGAGATAACATTTCTAGAAACATTAAAGGGTGGGCTGACCTAAATAGGACGGGAAGCAGGAAACAATGGTGAATCCTATCTAGGCATGCTTTGGAAACGGGGAAAGGATTCCCTCAATCTAACTCTATCATCTATCTGACTACATTTAGACTTGAGAAGTCCAGGATGATTCCCAACATTTTCTTCATGCAAATTGGCCAGAATCCCTTTCTAACGGATGCAATAGTTCTACATCTAAACCCATTGGACCCTTGAAACAGGGATGCTGTTTTAAACCACTTCTTTCCATAGGAAGGAGTAATCATGCATTTCTATAAACAGGGATGACATATTTCTGCTAAGTACAATTTTACAATTGAAACAAGCCTGCAGGATAAGGTGGTTGGTCTACATGGCCTTTGTTGTCCCTCCCAACTCTAATGTGATCTTGGGTGCTGGAAGGACCATGAAATGGGTTCAATGTTGATGTCTCCGTGGAGGCTGAAAAGCAGACGGATAAGTCAGTTGTTCCTTAGTTAATATCCTTTTCAGGTCTACCGGGTTCTTCAAGGGTGACTCCATGTAAAAACTTTCCCAAACAGTTGCAAGAGCAAGGGGAAAGTTCTGCCTGAAACATTGAAGAGACAAACTGTATGGTATAGGCAGCAGCACTGTAAAATTTTTACTGGCTCTCCTCTGGGATGGCCAGCATAACTCACCCCAGGCAGCGCCACTCATGAGTAATGCCGCTATCCCAAATCGGTGGCCATAAAACCTTTATATCCCGGCAGACCATCAAGCATTCCTTTTTTATGTTGCTAAATAAAACAGCATCGTCAGCTTTAGGAGTGGCGTGAGGAACGGGCAGACGGGCAGCACTGATAGATGCCGCTGGAAAGTTGGGAACGGGTGGTTTTGAGACAAATCGGGTTTCTCTTCTGCACCATTTCTCCCCATAAACTCAAGGGTTTTCCTAAGGTCTTCATTAAGGGGACTTGGGAATAAGCTACCAATTAATAGTAGCTTATTTTTTAAAATGGCAACTGTCCCCAAGCTTTGGGGAAGGAAGAGATGTGGGAGGTGCCTCTGATTTGTTGGTATCCTTTCTGCAGGCAACATTTTGCATCTCTCCAAACCATAATCATCAGCATCATCATGACAGATGAAGTGTTGCTTGCAGAATTATTGCCTTTATTATAATATTGATTTACCTATATGCTGCTTTTTCTCTCTTTGTGAAGCTCAAAGCAGTAAATAGTGCTACAAACGGTACCATATACAACTAAAACCTAAAGCATTAACCTATAAACATTTAAACAGAATTAAATCTAAAGCTAGCTAAAAACGCTGCTGCAAGTATAAAACTGAGAACCCTGACCTCAGTTTTTGGTTGAATGAATTGGGCTCCATGCTTTCTTTAACTGACATCCCAAGTTAAACCTTCAGTTTAATTTTAAGGGAACTGATCAAGTAGTAGAGGTTTAGAAAGTTTTTTTCTCTGTCTTTTTGTTTATGTAGATATTTTAGTTAGTTCTAATTGTAACAGCTATCTATCTATTGCTTTATTATTGTCCCTAAGTCATAGATCTATCTATTGGCACACCACTTGGAAATTCTAAGTATCATGAAATTACATGGTTAAACTGGGATTCAAAGCCTGGTCTCCAGAGTCCTAATCCAACACTCAAACTAATACACCGTTCAAAGACAGAAGTCACAAAACAGAATTCCACCCATAATTCTTATGCAGTTCTTCATGATATTTAGAATTTCCATGTGGTGCACAGGCAAATGGATCTATAATACAGCAATTGATCAATCGATGGATAGATAGTTAGATGGCTGTGCATGAGAATATAGGCTTGGAGGTGCCCGTCTGCACTGGTAGAGCTCCATGTGCATTGGCACACTCTTCCCAATGTCTTGCTATACTTCTTCACAATTTGCTAGCAGCATTTTTTTCCTTTTCTGTAGCTAAGTGTATACTTAACAACATGCCATGCAGACTGTGATAGAGGATTCTGGCCATTACAACTAACCAAATATTCTTCTACCTGAGACCTTATTGAGTTTTACCCAGTCTAAGTAAAATAAGTAGTACTACACTCAATAGAGGAGTCCTTGGCGGAAGTAATAAGGGATTTTACAGGGCTGCAACTCCAAAATACTGGGAAATCAATGTAGTGTTACATTTTGAGGCACCGATGCTCATGATAACTATGTGAGATGAATGAAGGAGTCAAGCATAAGACAGGTGTGAACTATTTTCCCTTCCCTTTGCAGGTTGCACGCTCTCAAGGAAGAGGCATTTTTCTTTTCCGGAAACTCAAGGACGTGATCGACTGGAGGAAGGTGAGGTGCCTCCTCCTCCTCCTCACCGTTCAGAAAGGGAGTAGTTGGGAACAACTGACAAAGCTTTGCTCATTGAGCAGCACCTTGGCATCGGTTGCTAAAAGCTGGACCCCCTGGTCTTCTCTTACTCTCTGTGCTTATGAGTTGTATTTATCTTTAACCAACCTGGACACGATATATTATTTGAAAACACAGAAATGCTGGACCACTCTAACAACTATCATGTCAGACTACACAGAGAAGCCATTGAAATCCACAATCCACAAGAAAAGGGGGAAACCATGAAAATGAACAAAATCTGGCTACCAGTATTAAAAAAAACCCTCTACAATCAGAACAGTAAATAAGGAACAACACTCTGAAAACAGAGAAATTCCAGATATGAATCAATCAGGGGCAGCTAACACCTCCGAACAAAGGATTCCCCAAGGCAGGAAGAAGCCAGGCCTTGAAGCTAGCAAGGCCATTAATGCTAATCAAGGTGATTAATTACAACATCCACCCTAGCCTCCAACAGTCAAGAGTTCGTTCTTCCACCCTGGACCTTCCACAAATATACAAACCTCCTTTGCTTAATTTTCCAATATGCCTCACAACCTCTGAGAATGCCTGCCATAGATGTGGGCAAATCGTCAGGAGAGAATGCTTCTGGAACATGGCCATACAGCCTGGAAAATGCACAGCAACCCAGTGATTCCAGCCATGAAAGCCTTTAGTGCCGTTATTGTATTGTTAAATACTTTCATGGCCATAATCACAGTTTGCTGTGAGTTTTTCAGGCTGTATGGCTATGTCCCAGCGGCATTCTCTCCTAACAACATTCCATAGGTATATATACACTCCACTTCCTTCAGTGCCAACAGAGCTTCTGAAGATGACATTAGCCACAGATGCAGATGAAATGTTAGGTTGGAATGCTTTTGGAACATGACCATACAGTCCAAAAAACTCACAGCAACTCAATGCCGTTATTCTTTGCTATTGTATAGAATGGGAATTGAGCATCCACAAATTTGGTATCAGCGAGGGATCCTGGAATCAAACCTCAGCAGATATCCAAGACACGCTGTACCTGTATCAGAGAGGACTCTTCTTATAGGGTTCGCACTGAATCTGATCTCCACCCAAAACAGAGCAATCAACTAGACTTCAAAAGTTTAGTAAGAATTTGTTATATGCATGAGCTTTGTTCTTCAGGATCTAAGCCAATCACTGTATTTATCTTACAGGATGGTGGTCGCCTGGATGACCAGAAGGATGAAATCCCCGTAGAGAATTATGTGGCTCAGCGCTACATTGAGAACCCATATTTAATAGGTGGTAAGCACATGGATGGCTTGTCATGGAGGGCAAGGAGTGGGCATGCTGCTCTTCATCTCATTGTGGCGATAAACATATAACTCACTTTTGAGACACTTCCAGTAGCCACTGTCAACATGTTCTATAGGGCTGTCACATTTTGAGAAACAAAAAGCAAGACACATTAATCAGTGTGAGTACTCTCTGATTGCTGTGGTGACTCTCACTTGAAGTAACTCTAGGGAAGGTAATGGTTTTCCCTTGACATTATGTCAGGGGGTTGGTGCTCGTCACCATTTCTAAGATGAAGAGCTGGCGTTGTCTCTAGACACCTTCAAGGTCATGTGGCTGGCATGACTGCATGGAGCACCGTTACCTTCCTGCCGGAGTGGTACCTATTGATCTCACATTTGCATGTTTCCGAACTGTTAGGTTGGCAGAAGCTGGGGCTATCAGCGGGAGCTCCCCTCCTTGGATTTGAACCGCTGACCTTTTGGTCAGCAAGTTCTGTAGCTCAGCAGTTTAATCCGCTGCATTACTGGGAGTCCCTTTAGTAGCTCTATTGCATCCTTTTTATCTACTGCATACTTTGGATAAGGGACACTCATCAGGGTTACTATGTGGCTTTTTCCCAGGTAAAAAGTATGCTGTTAAGTAGCTCTACTGCATACTTTTTATCTGGGGAAAGGCCACATGGTAACCCTGGTTGAGTGTCCCTTATCTGAAAGGCTTGGGGCCAAAAGCCTTTTTGGTTTTCAGACTTTTGGAATGCCTGAATGTGATGTCTTGGAAATAGGAACCCAATCTGAACACAGAATCCATGTATGTTTCATATACAGTTCTACACATAGCCAGAAAGTAATCTTATACAATATTTTTTTAATAATGTTGTGCATTGAAACATCAGAAAGCAAAGACATAACTGTCTCAGTCACCCAACTGGACAATTTTGGAGTATTTCGGCTTTCGAAATTTTAGATAAGGGAGGCTTAACCTGTTGTACACAATTGAATTGTGCAGCACAGTTATTATCACTGATTGTGTGGAGCAAACAATGCTGTAGACAGAGGAGAATCCGGACAGCAAGGGATTACAGTTGTCCTGATTCTCTTAATTTTTTTTCTGAACTTGTATCTGTGGTCCTATAGTTAACTTGCTTTAACCTTTTGGGCTGGCTGCATTTCTCTTTCTGTTCTCTCCAGTGTAGCACAAAGCTTGAGCCAAGTCAGTTTGTTTCTACAGTCAGCTTTCCACATTTGTGGATTTAATTTTTTCTGGAAGATCTAGAGATTCCTAGCAAAAACACTTCTTTAGATATTTATCAGAAGTTGAGACATGTTGAAGGATCTAAAATAAACCTTTATGTCAGATTTTAAAAGGGGTATTTTTTTTTTTACAAAATCACATTTTTCCCAGCGTCACAGGGACTGGGTTGTTATGTTTTCTGTGCTGTATGGCCATAGAGACCCTTTGCCCCAACCACTATGAAAACGGAGTCTGTGCTCTATTGCTTGATTAGATGGTTATGTTTATTCTGTATTGACCAACTGACATTATGGACATTTTAAACCGTTATTTCAGTGTTTTCTTGCTGTTCCCTTGATATGCCATAAACATTTATGGAAAAGTGGCAACTAGGGAAACATAACCAGGTTGTCATGATGGTGATGAAGGTGCTTTCCTCTGCTGTAGCCATTTTCTGATCAGCTTTGGGGTCATATTTCTTTAGTCTCATCACCATGATGCAGTCAATGTATATGCTTCTTTCCGTTGCAATCAGGAAAGCAATGCTTACACTCGAAACGTAAGGCCATTCTGTGTTGCTGGAGCGTGGGGAGTCTGTAGCACATTGGTGTGGTGCTCTGCAAAGTTGTCTCTCTTTGTTTCACAGGTCGGAAGTTTGACTTGAGAGTGTATGTCCTTGTCATGTCGGTAAGCGATGGGACCTGGCCCTGCTCAACCCACATCCCCCTTAACCTGGCCCGTTGATGTGTTTAGCTGGTTTTACCACCCCCATTTTCTCCTCTTCTTCTTCCAGTATATCCCACTCAAAGCCTGGCTGTACCGGGATGGCTTTGCTCGGTTTTCCAATACACGCTTCACCCTGAATACCATTGATGACAACTGTATCCTGACCTGTGCTCTTTTTACAGGGGATGGGTGAAGGAAAGAATTGTTTTGGATACCAAATGCAGAAAGACTGTCCTTCTCAGGGCTGAGCTGGTTGGTTGAAGGCAATAGGGCTATCTGAAATTGATACATCTAAGACAGTGGTTCTCAACCTGTAGTCCCCAAATGTTTTTGCCTACAACTCCCAGAAATCCCAGCAAGTTTAGCAGCTGTTGGGATTTCTGGGAGTTGAAGGCCAAAAACAGCTGGGGACCCACAGATTGAGAACCACTGATCTAAGATAAAGGTAGCCAACAGCATTCCTTTCTGCCCTGTGAGAGCTACAATTGGCACTATGCGTAATATACCTCTAAAT
The DNA here is from genome assembly GCF_035594765.1 of Anolis carolinensis. NCBI lineage: Eukaryota > Metazoa > Chordata > Lepidosauria > Squamata > Anolidae > Anolis > Anolis carolinensis. The sequence goes on from NC_085844.1 coordinate 249,692,972, forward strand.
CAGGCATGGGCAAACTTGGGCCCTCCTGGTGTTTTGGACTTCCATAATTCCTAACAGTCGGTAAACTGTTAAGAATGGTAGGAGTTGAAGTCCAAAACATCTGGAGGGCCCAAATTTGCCCATGCCTACCACAGAGTCATGCTGGAAGACTTGTTGAAAATGCTAAGAAGTTGGCTATTGAGTAATTCTGGAGAAGTCTTCTCAATGTCTTCCTATATCCTCCAGCCTGACTATGTGTTCAAATAAACACTTTTTCTCTCTCTGTTTTCCATCGAATCACTGATGGTTCTGAGACTAATTAGGCAGGGAAGAGGGTCAATGAATTGGCAACTGGAGCCCACAGGGAGGCTGTTTTTGGATCCAGTTCTGCCTTCCGCTTGCCAAGATCTTCCCTTTTGTTGCCTGTACAATCCTTACCTCCCTCTTCCTGCCAGATGTTCACCTGACAAACGTAGCTGTGCAGAAGACGGCTCCCGACTACGATCCTGAGAAGGTGAGCATTGGTTTTATTGCATTTAGATGCCACTCACATCCCATTCTTTGGGCTGCTTATATAACAGGCATGGGCCAACTAGGGCCCTCCAGGTGCTTTGGACTTCAACTCCCACAATTCCTAACAGCCGGTAGGCTGTTAGGAATTGTGGGAGTTGCAGTCCAAAACACCTGGAGGGCTGCAGTTTGCGTATGTCTGTTACAAAGAGAATTAAACATAAACACAGATTATAAACACCTTCATATCCAAAGCACTATTGATACACAAAGCAAACTCCTAGAAACTCCAAAAATTAAAGTACAGATTGGAAAGCGGCAAAGGGACTCAGGAATCATTGATTTGAAAGACTGTGTCTCTTTGCTTATTTAGGTGGAGCGTTTTGGATTTGAGAGGGCATAGATTAAATCGTTGCTCATTCAATGGATGCAGCAACATGGACAAGGACTCAGATTTAAGATAGATGAAGATCTCTCTCTGTGTGTCTCTCTCTGCCTTCAAGTTGCTTGTCAGATCATGGCAATGTCATTAATTTCATGGTGTTTTCTTAGACAAGGAATACTCCGGGGTGGTTTGGCTTCTTCTGTGCCTTGAAATGCAGCTGGCAGCATCTGGAATTTGTTGGTAGCCCTTCTGGGAAGTTTTTTTTTCTTTCCACTCCCAGAATCTCCCAGATAGCATAGAGATGCTTGGTGTCACAGTCCAAAAAGGCACTATTTCCTATGCTCATAGAAGTTCAATCCTTCAGCATTTGGAGAAAATGGACCAAGGTCAGATCTTGTATTTGTGTCTGCCTTCAAGTCAGTGTTTCAGTTTTCTTAAGTCAGGAATCTTCAGAGCAGTTTTGTCAGTTCCTTCCTCCAAAACATCCCTGCAGCACCCGGTATTATTAGGCAGCTCTTCATCTTGAGTATTGACTAAATCTGACCCTGCATAGCTTTCAAGATCAGCCAGGTCAGGGCAATGTCCATGGGGCTGATTCCAATTCAGTCTCACAGTAGTCCTAGAATAACTGGGAGATTTGAACCCAGGTGCCCTGCTCTCTACATTACAGCCCTGTGGTTTCTTCTTTATTGACAGGGCTGCAAGTGGATGATCCAGAAGTTCCGCCTCTTCCTGACGGCGAAACACGGGGCGGAGGCGGTGGAGATCCTCTTTTCTGAGATGGACAACATCTTCATCAAGAGCCTGCAGAGCGTCCAGAAAGTGATCATCAGCGACAAGCACTGCTTTGAGCTCTACGGATATGACATCCTCATCGACCAGGACCTGAAGCCGTAAGGAGGAGGGAAAGTAGGAGGCCACAAATCGGGTTTGGGGTGCAGACCTAGGGCAGCAGCAGGGAAACAGGGAAAGATTGCAGCCCTAAATGGACAGAGGAGCTTTGGAAGAAAAGACTCTAAGGAAGCAGTTGCCAACCCAGGGTCTTGGAGTTATAGAATCACAGTGTTGGAAGAGACCACAAAGACCCTCCAGTCCAATGCCCTTCTGCCAGGCAGGAAATACGATCAAAGCACTCCTGACAAATGGCCATCCTGTTTGTGTTTAAAGACCTCCAGGGAAGGAGACTTCACCACACTCCAAGGTGGCATGGTCCAATGCCGAGCAGCTTTTACCATCAGGAAGTTCTTCCTAATGTTGAGGGAGGATATTTTTTCCTGCAATTTGAACCCATGGTTCCATTCTGTCCTAGTCTCTGGAGCAGCAGAAAATAAGTTTGTCCCTTTCTCATCAGTGGGCCATCCTTTCAAATATTTCAACGTGACTCTCATGTCCCGTCTCTGCTTTCTTTTCTCCAAGTTAAACTCTTCGGACTTCTTGGTCTGGCTCCTTCTTTTGCGCCTTTTCCTGCCATGACACTATAGTTGTTGTCTGCTCCATTAGCGCTTTCGGTGGCTTGTCATCCTGCTGCCATGACTCCGCCGTGGCCCTGGGGACTGCTCTCTCTGAAAGGAGCCGACGAGCCAGACGCCAAGTAGCCACAGTCTGGAGCAGCCAGCCCTGAGCTTTGCCTTGGCAGCTGCACTCACAACAACCAGAACATGCCCTGGCACCGTACAGAACTGGAGTCTGCAATACAGCTATTTGGCTTATTTTGGGATTTTTTTCACCCCAGAACACATCTGAGCAGAAGAAATCCATAGCGTTGAGGCTAAATACCCTCCCCCCAAACTACTAGCATCTCTATTCACTAGAAATGAGGAGTTAATTTACATAACTAAGTCATTGGGTGACCAAAATAAATGTTCCATGAGGCTGAAATGCAGCTTGGACTTTTTTATAGTCAGAACTTTTTTTTTTTTTGCAGTTAAAAAAATTAAACGTTGAATGTTTTAAATACATGTAAATACTCAAAATCTAATCATTTTCAACACAAGAGTACTCATAGCATGGTAACTATCTCAGTTATAATGAGAACTGCGACCCTCCAGGTGTTTTGGACTACAACTCCCACAAAAATGAATTGGTGGGCCGCATGCAGCCCACGGCTGCAGGTTGGACCACACTGGTCTACACAAAACTACCATTCAACATAGCCACCATCAATTTGTACACATTGAGCCATCATTTAACCCAGACATCAAAACCATTTTCATGACCAATGATTTCAAAGCTGTTTTAACGTCATTTGAACATGGCTCTCAACTGTCTCAACCTTCACTTCTTATTTATTTATTTATTTATTTATTTGCGACATTTATATACCGCCCTTCTCACCCCGAAGGGGACTCAGGGCGGTTTACAAGTATATATACATACAATATATTATATTATACAACTATATCGCAATATTATTAGTATTATTGCATGTAATATAAACATACAATTATAATAGTGAATTATAATTATTATTACATTGTATTACATTCAAGTGAAACATGCTGAGCTTCCTAAAGTTTCTTAGTTTCCAGATCTGCTTGGGTCCATCACTGCACAGAAACCCACCAAATCCAAATCCGCTTTCTCTGTAAGCTTCAGGCTAATAAAGGTAGATGGAGGTCATTGTTCCGTCCCTGATCAGCTTTCCCCCCATTCTGTTGAACAGGTGGCTGCTAGAGGTGAACGCATCCCCTTCGCTCACTGCCAGCAGCCAGGAGGATTACGAACTCAAGACCAGTCTTCTAGAGGACACCCTGAACATTGTGGACATGGAAGGCAGGTGAGCGGTGCGCAAAGGGGAACCCTATTTGGCAGGTTTGCAATGCAAATCTTCTCTCTTACTTGGATCTGTTCATGCTAAAGTAGGTTAAATAAAGTGAAGGGCATGTTTGGATAAATGTAAGTAAAATGAAAGACAGTATACTTCCATCTCTGCAAGTATTTTTACTCCAGCTGCAGAATTTAGACCTTGAAGCTACCACTTGATTCACCCACTACCCCAGGCGTGGGAAAACTTTGGCTCTCCAGATGTTTTGGACTTCAACTCCCACAGTTCCTAACAGTCTACTGGCTGTTAGGAATTGTGGGAGTTGCACAGTCCAAAACACATGGAGGGCCAAGTTTGCCCATGCCTGCTCTACCCTGCCAAAAAGCCTTGTACCTAACATTTGGATTTTTTTCCACTGTAGGTTAATGGGGAAGGAGAAGCGAGTTGGAGGCTTTGACCTGATATGGAATGATGGCCCTGTTAGCCGAGAAGATGGGAATCTGGATACGCCGATGACCGGATTCGTGGCAAACACACACCTAGGTATTTATTGGCAGGGAGGGCTTCTCATGGTGGAGAGTTGCAGGAGGCTGTAGGCTTTGCTCTCTCTAGACATGTGGCCTTGGTGAGGCATGCAGATTTGCCTTCTCTAGATAGTAGTGGGCAGCCTCATGGTTTGCTGGCATCCTGTTGGTGACATAAGCAAATTCCTTTGTGAAAGCAGCTGGCCATTTTTGCTCAATGCCAAACAACTGTGTTCGCTTCAAAATTGCAAAGGCGGAGTTACCCATTCTGCATGGTCATGCATTGCACATCAATGCACAGAATGCGCTTGGCTGCACAACACTGCGGTTATCTAACTAGGCAGCGTAACCCAGCTAGCACCCATTGAACCGTTGATAATCCAGCCCTGATTCATGCTTTCCCACAGCTTGATCTTTGCTCGAGATTTGTGGGATTTGCTGTGGCCATTCTGGGAAAGCAAAAAATAAAATAAAAATCTAAATAGACAATATTATATGAGTGCTGTATAATTCCTGAATCATTAAGTTAGATTTCTTTGCAATAAAGGAGGACCCTGGCCACTATTTTACAAATCAAGGCTCAGCCTGTGATCCAGTTAGCAGCATGATGCAAATATAGTCAACCTTTGAAATAAAAACCGCTATCACTCTGCTGTTTTGAGCATCACACCCAACCCCTCAGTATATTTCCCTTTGAAAACATTCCTTAAATGCCCTCTAGGTTTCATAGGCCATCCTTGGCTTGGTGTTTAGACAGAGCTCGCTATTCCTTCTTCTCCATTGGAAGCTTTTGTGTGTATGTGTATTTGCTTGTTGCAAGCTGAGGAGGGGCAAAGTGCCTCCAGTATTTAATGCAATGGTACTTTTATTCTGACTGAAGTGCTGTCCGATTCTCTTCTTCCTTGTCTGCAGAGACAAGCCACATGCAAATTCCTTGTTATCGGTTTCATTCCAGGTTACAACAATGACAGGAAGAAACAGCTGAAGCAGCTTTTCAAGTCCTTTCAGTCCCAGCACAAAGTTTAACCCTCAGCAGTGCATTGCAGGACAGACAAAAGCCATCAAAGGGCCAAAGCAGGAGGGAAGGTTCTTTTCTATAGAACACCCTTGGTTGACTTGGCTGCTTCAGTATAAAGCTGCTGGACTTTTCTTCATTTTGAATGAAGGTTTTAGGAGAACATCAGTGGAGCACAATGGCAGACCAGGCCAAGGCACAGGATGATTGTTTTCAAGGTTGCCAATGCCTTCATTTTGAGCAGTAGCTCCAGAAAGCGGATGTACTGCTGTTTGCTAGGACAAGCGTAATGCAGACTATACCAAGGACTGGAGGGGGGCTCTCCAAATTGCTGGCATCAGAGCAGCTGCCTTCATCTCTGTTGGTGACTGAACATCCCAAACAACTCTTGACTTTAAATCAAATATGAATAAAAATTATTGCTAAGAATCCAGAAACCAGCAGAGTTGGCTCTTGAATAGAAAACGATCTCAAGTTGCTGTTGCGTGCCTTCAAGACTTGTCATGACTTATCAGAGAATTTTCTTTCCTTGAAGAAGAAAAGGTGAAGAAGAATGCCACAAGAACAGAACTTTTTACAGGTTGACTATTCCTTTTCTGAAATGTTTGGGACAAGAAGTGTTTTGGGTATTAGAATTGTGTGTGCACGTATCGGGGGGTGGGTGGGGGTGGCGCAGATTCAGAATACATAAGACACATAGTTAAGAATGGTGGTGAGACAACAGGAAGTGAAAGGAGATCTATCCCTAGGAAGGCAAATTCACTCCCATAAGAGTTGTCATGGGAAAAGGTGTCTCCACTGACGCTTTATCCCCAATCCTTGCTTCCACAAGCCAAATGTTTCAAAATCCAATTCCCACAGGGGCAGAAAATGAGACGAATTCTTTGAAAAGGGGCAGAGACAGCAGAACAAAATCCACAGGGGTATTAACCCTTCCCTATGCTATCCAAAGCATATGTATGTAACTTACATATTAATTCAACTTAAGAACAAACCTACAGAACCTATCTTGTTTGTAACTTAGGGACTGCCTGTAGTTATCTTGGAGATAGGACCCAAGGCAAAACACAAGTGTCATTTGTTTCATATATACCTCATATACATAGCCTGGAGATTGTTTTATGCGCTGTATTTTTAGTAATGTGCATGAAACAAAGTTTGTGTACACTGAACCATCAAAGGGGTCACTATATTTGCCACTCATGTGGACAATTTCAGATTTTGGATCTTGGGAAGATATGGATACTCATCTTGTACTACAATTTTTAATCCAGACTTTGGGCCACTAACCATTCATTCGAGTCACAGGGTTGCACTGGTTCTCTTAGGAGAGGAATCTGCAGTATTTGCAGGACTTCATTCCTGCTCCTAGTGCCATTCCCTATTCTGTGTTTGCCTTATTCAGTCTGTTGGCCAATAAGAGCAGGGTATAAATACTCCAAATAAATATATTTACTTGAAAGCTTAGGAAAAGAGGAACACAAATGGATTGACTCAATTCAGGATGGCACTTCTGCAAGGACTGAGAAGGGCTATTGAAACAAGATCACATTCAGAAGTTGCCGTTAAGTCCAAACCAACTTGATGGAGAGTAACAGCAAACCTGATCATGTTTCTTGGTGTGGCCTTTTAAATGTAGAAAATGGAGAATTTACAGTAAAGCCACCCGTGGTGAAATGCACCATCTACTGGCAGGAAAAAGGGATGCATAAAAATTCAAATGAAAAGAATTAATCATGTCTAGCAATCTGGTCTAATTTCCTGAGCTGAGATTTTATTGTTTCTTCCTGTCCCCTGTTCCAAGTAGTTAATGCAAAACAAGGCATTATTTCTTGGCATCTCCAATGTTAAATTCCTGGCAAAACCAAAATTCCCAGGAATGTTGATTACCTCAATTTAAAATCAATTACCAGCACCCTTAATCCCATACAGTGTAACCACTTCTAAAACAAAAGGAGCTGAGCTGAACAACCAGCAGATGTTAGGCTGCCGCTGAAGGGCAAGAGAAGCATTCCCCGCTGTGCTGTTTGTGGCGTTTCCCTCCACCTGCCCCCCACCCCGCAACAACACTCTTCCTAAAGCGGAGCAAGGCAGGCTGCTGGGCAAAAGGGCAGTTATGGCTTTCTGGGCTCCCTGCCCAGAGTTTTACAGATGAGGATTGCTGACTTCAGGCAAAGAACAACTGTAAGGCAAGCAAGCTGAACATGAGGCCGCTACTCATCACTCAACACATAGCCACACACACTCTGGCTTGGAGCGAACATTTTAATTTATTTTCACAAAACCGCACACATTTTGGCAGGGCATTCACATGCTCAAAGGAGTGGAATTATATTCCTGATGCTATTCTTCCTGCCGTTCGAATTCAAAAGGTCTTCTCACTCAATCGGTGGGGCTCCTCTCAGGCCAGACAAGCAGTCAAAGTGGCATTGTTCTCTGTCCAAAGTTGCAGTCCTTTCTGTTGCCCAGGCATGTGCAAACTTCGGTCCTCCAGGTGTTTTAGACTTCAAATCCACAATTCCTATTGGCTAAAGTTTACACATGCCTGTTCTATTCTCTCTCACAAAAGATGCCTGTAACCAAGACATTTGACAGCAGAAGCAATGCTGTCTCAGGAGCACAGCTCTGTGAGTGAAACTGCATTTTGTACTCCTAAGTAGCACTTTTTCTGTAGAAGGAGAAGCTGCCAAGTCCACAAAGACCCCTTCAGCCGTCCATCACTTTTCTCATGAACCACATTTCTTCAGCATTTAATGGTTTCAGGTCATAGCCTTTCAGTTCCGGCTTACCTTAAAAGAAAGAGTTAGGTGGTATTAAGTTGTTCTGAAAGATCCCCATGTTTCCAGCCAGGGAATATATGTCTGCCTTTGCAACATTTGCCCACTTAGGGCCCTTTCACACTGACAATTCTGATTCCACTTTAATGAAAGTGGTTCCATAAGGATCAGAACTAAGGAGTCAGAATCCCCCAATACCTGCCACCCAAGGGCCAGCATCAACTGTCCCTTTCACCTTTTGCTGACTTTTTAATGCTTGCTGGTACTACATTTCAAGCCTTCAAATTAACATGTTCTGCAATTGGTTCAGCAAAAGTATTTTACAGCTGTTTTCCGATTCTACAGAAGAGGATGTCATTGCTCTCCTTCAAGATCCAATAACAAGATTTTTTCTTCCTTGGCCTTCCCCAACAGCTAGGAAACTTAATCTATTTCTTGTTTGCCTTATCTCAGCCCTAACTAGACGTCCTGCTGCCTCCCCTTTCGCCATTGGAGGAATACACTCCAGAAGATGGATCTTGCTTGGGCATAGTTTCACATGGAATGGCAATACTTATATTGTGCTCATACCAAATCACTATGCCTTAATGTGATCTCAGTTCCTGACTAGGGGATAGACAACTGATCCAGACCCCATTCACTGTAGAGCAATCTGAGTCTGGTACCATAATCAGTTTGTTTCTGGAAATACCTTGTGCTTCCAGGAGACGGCTAACTTTGACTTTTAGTTCTTCTCGCAGTTTGGCTATTTCTTCATCTAGGAGCTCTTGATCTGGAGAAAAAGCACAGTCCACATGATTTAAAATACCATGCAACTCAAGACTTGTCATCTCAATTGAGATTATTTCCTGCTTTGTTCTTCAACTGCAGCCATGCCTATAGGAGGGTGCTCACTCCATATTCCAAGCCCTGGTGTTGGAATATGATGCCAGCTTCCTTACAACTCCAATGAATGCTCACTCATCCATCTTCCCTTCTTGTATCAGAAGGCATCTTCCCTTCAGGAGCCTCATGTGGCCTCCATCTTGTCTGATTTTCTTGTTGGAACAAAGATACATCAACACTTGCATATAGAGTAGTTAGGGGCAAAGAGAATCCTGTGGTACATGCCTACTCTCTTGTTTTCATATAACCCATGGTGTTTTGCTTCCTGCCTGAATGTAACTTCCCTCTTTTTTCCAGAAGTCTTTAGTGCTTTGTTTGAGCATCATGACGCCTATCTCTGCCTCAAGGTAATTAACATACAGCATTAGAAAATCTTGTACCAAAGTTAGGCCAGGCCACTTTCTTTTGTCTATCTACTCTTTTATCTGGGATGCATCACCTGCAACAAAAGTATTTTTAAAACCTTTTAAAAACCTTACCAGAGTGTCCTGCATATTTTCTCTCCTGTTTACTGCCAGAAGCTCAAATACAGCACTGGCTACACTGAGCGCTACTTTGATAAAGATACCAAATATTCCTACATTGCTTTCAGCCATTTCAAGCTTTGGGAATCAGGCACTTCTTTGCGCACCTATTATATATTATTGCCATAAACAGGTCTTTGAAAGCGACTCCGGAAGGTATTTTTAAAAGGAGACACTCTTGGTAAAACTGCCAACCACCAACAGGAATATATGCAAAGACTGGCTCTTTGGGGACAAGTGTGTTTTTCCTAACATTGTGGCCAGATGCTTCACACATGGTATCAAAGAACAGTCAGTAAGCCAGACTCAGGCTGGAGGAGTCTAAGGCTCCCTTGAGAGGGAGAGAAGGCTGAAAGGGAATGGAAGCAGCCCTGCTGGTAATCACTGGTCTCCTTTGTTGGCTTATCTTCTAATGCTCTTATCTTTCCCTCAGCAGACAATTGTGCCTACTTCTTCCTCTCTTTCAGCCCCTGGGACGATTTTCCACGAAACCAGCACCCTGAGAACCTCAGCTTTCATTTTATATAAGTCTATGGAAAACTCTTGTGATTTTTTTGAGGAGGACAGAATGGCAGAATATGACCAAACTTTGCAACCCAAGGGGATCTGAGCACACACCAAATCTGCAACATGGGTGGCTTTAACACAGAAATGCCACAAATGGCAAGATAAAAGATGTACTGAACTGTATTTTTGAATACAAGGGAAGGTGGTCAAATACAATCTGCTTCATGTTTAAGCTGCTTGAGAGTAAGCCACCTTCACTCCGTAATTATATTTAACCACCTCCCCCTCTATTCTGAATCTAGCTGTGTGCCCCTTGACACACCAGACTTTACAGACACATTACACATGCGCAGGATCTCACCTCTCTGCAACATGTCCTTGGTCTTCGGTTTTGGAAGCTGCACAAACATGTCTCCAAAGCAAACCATGACCTGACCTGAAAATGACAAAACAAACCATATTTAAAACATCGTGACAGCTAAAGGGTAGGCTGCTTTCTAAGTCTCTACATCGTGATATACTGGCCACAGTGCTCTCAATTTCTACGGTATGGGTGAGTGTGACTGCTGGTCAGTGAAGAAAGCTGACAGGAAGAAAATCAACTCAAGCGAAATGTGCTGGAAAAGAGTTCCATGAATACCGTGGAGTGTTAAAAAGACAAACAAATGAGACCTACAGCCAATTGAACCTGAACTCCCCTTAGAAGTCAAGATGACTAAATGGAGGCTAACATACTTTGGCCATATCAGGAGAAGACAGGACTTGGCGAGATAGAAGGCTGTAGGAAGAGAGAAAGACTGTATTCCAGGCAGAGAGAAACTAAGCAGAAAGACACAGCTGTCCCGAGTCTTCAAAGGATCTCTTATCTATAGGGTAGCCACCAGTTGAAGTTGACATGGCTACAAACCACAACCATTAAGATAAACTTTGTGCATCCCCAACCAGGTCAGTGGAACATGAGAGCATACTGCAGATGTTGGGGCACACAGGAATCGACAGCTTCCCCAGGATGGGACTTAATGCATAATTTCAGGGCAGATTCATGAGCGAGGCGGTTAGAATCATGGGAAGACACAATCCATGCATTCCAGTCTACCTTGCCCCCTCTTCAATGGGGCATGGCTCTCATATCCCCTCTCTCTGCCTACTTTTCTCCAAGCTAAATATTCCCAGCTCCCTAAGCCATTCCTCAGAGGGATTCATGGTTTTCAGACCTTTGACCATTTTGGTGGCCCTTCTCTGGACACATTACAGCATGTCCATATCCTCCTTGAATTGTCATGCCCCAAACTGGACAGTATTAGTGCAAGTAAGGTCTGGCCAAAGCAGAAAAGAGTGGGACTAGAACTTCTCTTGATCTCAACACTATTATTGATGCAGCCTAGAATCACATTGGCTTTTTTAGCTGCCGCATGACACTGTGGACTCATGTTCAGCTTGCAGTCTTCTAAGACTCCTAGACTCCTTTCACATGGTGTCACCCATCTAATATTTGTGCATTTCTTTAAAACTGGCAAAGCCTTAAAAGACCTAAAACACCACCAGAGGCACATGTGCTGTTTTCCTTGCCCTCATTAATGCAATGCTTCGTTGCGGACGCCAGACAATTTGCTGTGTGTAATCTTCCCCCAGAGAGATGGCTGACACTCGCATCAGACATTAGTCACTTGCCTTTACGTGCTCCCTGGGAAGGCTCTGCAATGGCAGCACGCATAAGACCAAGTGGGGTAGAGGAACCAGCACAGCTTTGAGAACAGTAACTTCTAGAAATTATCACCACCTGTCAAAAATCACTGTCTTCTCTGTTAATCCTTTCTGTTTACAGCTTTTAGGAAGTACTCTGCAGTTCCCAGAAACATTGCAGAGTTGTGAACACTAGGACCGGGCTAGTTCTCACTATTGCTCCCAATCAAAATTCTGCAAGAGAGCCTCTTCTGTCTGCTCTCCAGCTGACTAGAAGAGAATTTCTGGTTTTTACTGGCCTTCTAGGTGATTAATTTTGACAGGTATGAAAAGAAAAGTACTTCAAATTATTAGGAGACAGTCCAGGAAAGAGCTGAACAAATATTTAACATTTCTTACGACTCAGCATCAAATTTCTTTATGGTCAGGTTGACCGCCCTCCTCCCCCAATCCGCTCCATCCGAATGCCTCCAGGCAGGTAATAGCTCAAACACACATGCAGCCAATTTATACAAAGGCTAACAAATCTGGAGCCCACTTCAAAGGAGGCATGTAATAGCTCCAGAAGCTTTAGCAGATGTCCACGAGAAGCAAATGTCAGAACTGTAGTGTAGAGAGAGAGACCCCTGTGCCCTTCCTCATTTAAGGAGGAAAAGACAGTAAACTCAGAAGGGTACTCAAAGCCTACCTGAATGAAACTGAACATTAAGAAATGCAACCTGTAAATCCCTTACTGTGCGTCCAGCAAATTTGAAATGTTCTGCAACTGGCAGTCCCCGAGTTACAAACATCCAACTTACATTCATCCCATAGGTAAGAATGGGGTGAGACAATAGGAAGTGAGAGAAATCCCCTCCCCTCGGAAGGGAAATTCCTTTCCTGAAAGATTTATCATAGGGAAAAGGGATCTCCGCTGAATATTTAGCACCAATCCTTGTTTTCACAACAAGCCAATTTTTTCAACACCCAATTCTCACAGGGACAGAAAGTAAGGGGAAATCTTCTTAAACCGGGGCACAGACAGCAAAGGAAACCCCACAGGGGAGTTAACCCTCCCCTATGCTAGCCAAGACTAAAATATATACCTTTTTGGCTGGAGTTACATTTTAAAATGTACCTGTTCCAACATGCAAATTCAACTTAAGAACAAACCTACACAACCTATCTGTATTGCCATTTTTATGTCGCTTTTGTGCTCATCAATCATTTTGCCTAGACTGTCCTGTTTGTCCCGTATGGGGTCATTGCTGGCATATATCAGAAGAGCTCTGATGTTGTGAATGATGTCACTGTCTCATATAAAATTGCTCCCAGAGGAAATGAGGGAACAGATGTGGCCTCTGGGTTTGCGGCGGGTGTCTGTCCCTGCATTAGCAGTCAAGTTATGAGTAGCTATTCAAAACATTGAAGTTGCTTGTAGACCACTAAGAGCTGCTTCCCACAACTTGGGAGGGGTGTATGTGTGCTCTTCTCCACAAATGGTTGTAGCTTTATGATATGTGATAGTGGTCTCAATTGGGGGGTGTAGGTAGATTTCATATTCAGACTAAATAATGCAAGTTTTCTCAATTCAGATTTGGGCAAACAGTGGGTTATTTTTATCTGCATGGTTTTGGTTCCAGAACTCTGCATAGATACCAAAACCCCAGAAGCTGAAGTCTCTTATTTAAAAAAAATGGTATAGAGCAGCAGTGGAAGCAGTAGCAAGCTTTGGACTTGAAGTGCATCATTATCAGGTTCCCCTGCCTCCAGGAAACCTATCAAGCTCCTTTCTTGAGCCTTTGAGAGAGACATAAGTGTGGAGAGAGATGCAAGGAACTGTGAAATGGTGGGAGCCATGGATTAGTATCAAGCAGTACTGAGATTCCCTCGATTTCATGGATCATCAGTCTCTCTCATCTTCACAAAGACATTATATACCATGTAAAAGGTGTGACAAGACATCATTTCTGATTGTTATTTTGTAAAGACAGAGGCATTTGAAGCATTGTTGGAGATGTATGGCCTGGGAGGGGACCCTCATTCCACCCCAGCTACCCTGGCCACAGAGGGAAAGAAGAGGAGGCAGGCACAGCTTTATGAAACCTAGGCACAGAAGGACATGAAAGCCCTCCTTCAATTTCTGGGAGTTGTAGGCCAAAACACCTGGGGACCCACAGGTTGAGAACCACTGGTCTAAACTTAATATCCTTCCCTAATGGCATTTCCTTTCTTTCTGTGCAGCTTTTAGAAGGCAAGGAATGTTTTTTTTTCTTTTAAAACACATTCACAGTGATAGTGCTATATAAATAAATACATACATCTCTTTCTTTCACATCCAGAACTGCCTCTCAATGTTTCACTGCTGCTTCTATTGCTGCTGACTGGTGGGAAGCAATTCAGATTACGATGCAGCTGTCCTCAGTTCCGAGGAGAAGAAAAAGAGAGCGTACTTTATCTGTGTGCACACCCTAATTCAGTCTCCCCTTTGGAGTGAAGCAAGGTGCCTTTTCATCATCTGAATTGCCTCCTCCCTCCATCCTCATCCCACTGGGAAGGCAGCTGTAGGCATCCCAGCCAGGCCAAAGGGATGACCAAGATCCCACAGGTAGGGTATTACCTCCCCCAGTTCAGTACAAGATCTTAGCTCTACCATGATGAGATACAGCAGGCATGGGCAAATTTTGGCCGGGTGTTTTGGACTTCAACTCCCACAATTCCTAACAGCCAGTAGGCTGTTAGGATTTGTGGGAGTTGAAGTCCAAAACACCCGGAAGGCCAAAGTTTGCCCATGCCTGGGATAGAAGACTAACAGCGGGCTTTGTGAGAATTTCAACTTCACACAACACATAAACTTCATACATTATAAGCAGATCTGCATTGGCTAGAGCGCTAAGAATCCCTTCTGTAGTCCAAGTGGTCTTGGGAAAGATCGTATCTTTCCACCTAACAAAATGTTCAGGTCTGTTGCAAGATAATATACAACCCCAAGTTCCTTACGGAAAGTTACAGCTATGTTCCGATCTAATAAATAATCTACAAACCGTCTACGCAGCACAACAACAGGCTGCATCAGCACATCAGTCAGAATGTTTATTATTAGATTTGGTACTTTCTCAGGAAAAAAAGTCCTTTCTCTTGAAACAAAGAGAAATGTAGGGGTGAAACAGTACTCTCAAATTGCTAGATATAACACTCTGGGGACGCAACAGGCTTCTAAGGACTCCAGCAAAAGCAAGAGAAGGTTGTGAGCTTAGTAACAAAACTTGCTTCACATGAGGGACTCAGTTCAATCACTGACAATGCAGTTAGAAAATCTCAAGTTAGCAGTCCTGGGAAGACCTCTGTCTTAAGGCACGGGCAAGCTGAAACCGTTACGGGTCGATTGCATTGGATTTGACAGACAAAATGAGGTCGGCTCAGCATAAGGAAGGTTTGTATATTCAAAACAACACTTCACCTGAAGGGTCCGGCTCCTTGCTTAAAGCCCTCAATGCCTCCCGGTTCTGATTTCGCTTCTGATCCAAATCGACAATCTGAAAGAGAAAGAGTGGAATAGTGAAATCTTCTAGCTGTGTTTACACGTTTTGCCAAGAAGGCTAATATACTCATCCCTTCATGCTGAAAGAAAGAGTTCATTTGAATCTGCAATAAGTTTGAATCTGCAACTCTCTGCCTCTTCATGCACCCTCCCCCCCCCCCCCCCCCCCCCAGAAAAACATGATAAAATAGAGGGAGGCAAACTCATTGCCCTTCTGTAAGCCAGACAAATGTACATGTCCTTTTGCTATGCATTTGTCATTTTTTTGTGGTAGTAGGGAAGTAGGGAAAGGAATTCTGCAGATACTGTGGACTGCCAAAAAAAGCAAACAGCACAAATTAGCACTGAATTCTCCTTAAAAGCCAAATGCCAATAAGCCCTCCACATTTTCAGGGTTGGATTGTACCGGTTTTATGAAAATATTCTCTGCGAAGCAAGCAGATATCTTTGAATAACTTTAAGAAAGACTGGCAAATGTCTTGGATCAAGTTGTATTAGATGTAGCAGTTTTAATTTTATATACAGTGGAACCTCGACTTATGAGTACCCCAACTTAAAAGTGTTGGCCCAGGTTTTGCTTTTATATAAGAGAAGCATTTTGAGTTAAGAGCTAGTGCCAGAGGGAGTACTAGCATGAGAGTCCAGGGCTTTAGGGCTTCAAGGGAGCAGCCTCCATGCTTTGTGCTCTTGTTCGCTTTGGGAGATTGCTGTCTGCTTTGCTTTTGTCTGCTTTGAGGAACTTTGGGTTAGTTGATTTTGTGGGTTTTTTTAATTCCTAGTCTATTTGGCTTCATGGAGAAAGAGAGGAAGAGAGCAAGAGAGGAAGGGAGACCGGAATGAGTCCAGGATGAAGAGGAAAATTATGCTTCTGCGTCATCACTTTGTGCTTCCTTGCCATAACTTTGTGCTTCTACCATTTTAAAGTTGATATTTCTTTTTTATTGTTCCAAGTGAATGTGCATTTACACATTATGTGTTATTTGTAAAGTACATTTTATAATTAAAAACATGTTACAAAAGGGGGGTATTTTGGGCGGCCGGAACGGATTAATAGCATTTCAATGGGAAATTTTCATTTGAGATACGAGTAGTTTGAGTTAAGAGCTCAGTCACAAAACAAATTAAGCTCTTAACTCAAGGTATCACTGCACTATAATAAACGGCTTTTTTGTATTGCGTCTTCCCCAACTGATTTAAAAACATTATCTCGAGGAATCTCTATACCAGGCATCCTCAAACAGCATTCTTCCAGCTGTTTGGGCCTCTCCCTCCTGGAAGCCCCTAGTGCCCAACTAGCTTGAATGCTGCAGTTGAAGGATGACAGTTCTAGGTCCTCCTGTGCAACTCTGTGGTTAACCTCTGATCATAAAGTCATGCTGGATGACCTACAAAGAACACCTCTTTAGGAATCTCTAAGTTCTCCAGTGCAATCTGGCAGAAGTTGGCTACAGAGTCATCCTGGACAAATTTGATATTCCTAGAGACGGGTTTTCTCAGTTTAAAAAAACAACAGTTTTTGTGTTCTCTGGAAACAACGTTAAAACTTAACTGATAAAGAAGAACTGAGAACATATATGGAATATCTGATTGAAGAAAAGGGACAATGAAAATTAAAAGGGAGAGAAGAATTAGGGACTGGTTTCAGTATTATCAACTACAGGATATATTTAGGAAAGACATTAAAATTGGGTTCTCCAAAAGGAAATTGGAGTTAGAGAATATTTTGGAGAAAGAAAATAAAGGATTGATCTCCAGGTCATACAAATGCATTATAGAGTATAACCTGGAAGACAATGGAATAAAAACAGTAATGATTTCCTTAGCCAGAGACTTAGGGAAAAATATAGATTTGGAGAATTGGGAATACTTACGGAAAAAAAGGATTTAAGTTTTCAATAGCAAGGTCCATTAGAGAAAATATGTATAAAGTGTCCTATGGAAGTTATATAACTCCTAAACTAATGGCAAAAATTGATAAAACCCAACTTGGGGGGGGGGGGGGGTGTTGGAGATACAAAATGCAGAAAGGCACTTTCTTTCATGTTTGGTGGTGTACAGTGGTGAAAAAGTTTTAGAAAGAGGTGACTAAAGAAACCAACAAATAATTACTAAGAATATTAATAAAAACCCAGAAATGTGCTTATTGGATTTGTTTCATATGAAAATCAATAAAGAAGATGTAGAAATTTTCCAATATAGTTTCGTGGCAACAAAAATCACAATAGCAAAATCTTGGAAGAGGAAAAAAGAACTACTTAATAAGGATTGGAGAAGAACATTAGTTGAGTATATCCAAGCTCTCCAATGCCATACGGGGAGGAAATGATTTCGTTACAAAACGGCAACTTGCCTTTGGGTATTTAAAAAAGAAGACAAAAATAGATTTTGAAATAGCTGCATGGGGAAGTTATTCATGTAATGATAAGGATAGATTTTGTTAGACACTAGTTCCACACGTCATGGTGTCAGAAGTTAAGGGTGGTGGTGAGCAGATGGAAATGGGGGTGGTGCGATTGGGGAAATAATATTTGTATTTTGATGGTTGAATTTTGTAGATTGTATGCTATT
The DNA here is from genome assembly GCF_035594765.1 of Anolis carolinensis. Classification (NCBI taxonomy): domain Eukaryota; kingdom Metazoa; phylum Chordata; class Lepidosauria; order Squamata; family Anolidae; genus Anolis; species Anolis carolinensis. Next base: position 249,710,613 of record NC_085844.1, read on the forward strand.
TTCACATAACACAATAAAATTTAATACCAAAAAATAACAGCAGGTTTATTATCTGTGGGTCTCCCCTTTTGCAGGGACTATGTGCTCCTAAGCTCAGCAAATATGGAGGCCTGATTGTAAGTTGTGATTGGCTTACTTTGATAACTTGCTAGAAAAAGCAAGCATGTTTGACAGAGTGCAAAGAAGCAGGAAAAGAGGAAGATCACATTCCAGATGGAAGGCCACCACCAAAAAAAAGCCAGGCTGCCCTCTGAATAGAAAAGCATCAAAAGGGTTGCTGTGAGTTTTTTGGGCAGTACGGCCATGTTCCAGTAGCATTCTCTACTGACGTTTCGCCTGCATCTGTGGCTGGCATATTGAGAGGTGTGTTGGCAGTGATGCAAGTCGAGTGTATATAATATACCTGTGGAATAGTGTCCAGGGTGGAAGAAAGAACCCTTATCTGTTTCAAGCAAGCGTGAATGTTGCAATTAGCAAGCTTGATGGTTGTTGTGCATTTTCCGGGCTGTGTGGCCATGTTCCAGAAGCATTCTCTCCTGACGTTTCGCCCACATATATAGCAGGCATACATGTGGGCGAAACGTCAGGAGAGAATGCTTCTGGAGCATGGCCATACAGCCGGAAAATGCACAACAACCCAGTGATACCGGCCATTGATGGTTGGAATTTTTATGTAGGCAGGTATCTAAGCGGCTGACGGGGGTGAAAGGCTGTTAGGAATTGTGGGAGTTGAAGTCCAAAACACCTGGAAGGCCCAGGTTTGCCCATGCCTGCTCTAAGCTGTAGAACTGAGCCGTATGCACATGGACACCACTTCTAGCGCGGGCATGGGCCAACTTGGGAAAAGGAGGCCTCGCTTCGGGGCCTACCTGCTGCCGGCTGGCCATCACCTCCTCGGCCAAGGCTTCCACCTCCGCCAAGTAGCCCAGCACGAAGGACGGATCCATCGCGCCCGAAACGGGAAAAGGAAGAAGAAGGCGGCGCGGCCTAGTCGACTCAGGCGCCACGCAAGCCGAGGGCTGGAGGTTGCCACGGCAACGGAGTAGGCCCGAGGCTGGGAATTGGTTGAGCAGGAGATTGGCACGGCATCTGATTAAGCCCCGCCTTCTCTTCAAGGCTATTCAGACTTCGCTAGGCCCCGCCTTCTTTTGAAGCCTTCAGATCTCACTAGGGCGAGAGGTTGCCACGGCAACTGGCTAGGCCCCGCCTCCTCCTCAAGTCTTCAGGCCCCGCCTTCTCTTGAAGCCTTCCGATCTCACTAGGGCGGGAAGTTGCCACGGCAACTGCCTTGACCACGCCTCTTCTTGAAGCCTTCAGACCACACTTAGGACGGGCGGTTGCCAGGGCAACTGACTAGGCCCCGCTTCCTCTGAAGCCTTGAGATCTCACTAGGGCGGGAGGTTGTCACGGCAACAGATCAGGCCCCGCCCTTTCTCCCAAGCCTTCAGGCCTCGCTTAAGACATGCGGTTGCCAGGGCAACTGACTAGGCCACGCCTCCTCTGAAGACTTCAGGCCTGGTATAAATTGTTCCTTTCCTCTGTGCATAAAGTATTCTTGCTACAGCTATTATATATTACATTTACATTCTATTCTATTGCATTTTAATCATGGTACCATGTCTATATGTATATATAATATTGTATATACGATTGTGTATAATAGACAATAATAAATAATAACATGTATATTGTATATACATATAATATTGATATTATAATGGAATGCAATATAATACTAATTCAGTAGATTCTCATTTATCCAAGTTTCACTTATCCAATGTTCTATATTATCCAAGGCAGTCTGCCTTTTAGTAGTCAATGTTTTTGTAGTCAATGTTGCAATGTTTTGGTGCTAAATTCGTAAATACAGTAATTACTACATAACATTACTGTGTACTGAACTGCTTTTTCTGTCAATTTGTTGTAAAACATGATGTTTTGGTGCTTAATTTATAAAATCATAATGTAATTTTATGTTTAATAGGCATTTTTCTTAATTATCCAACATTTTCGCGTATCCAATGTTTTGCCGGCCCGTTTATCTTGGATAAGTGAGACTCTACTATAATAATACAATATAATAATATTAATTATATATTATATATTACATGAAATATTACTAATAATATTACAAGATAGTGGTATAGTACAATATAGTAATATATAAAAGGGTAATGAAATTTCGGCCTAGGACAAAACAACACATCCCAGAAACACTAAAGTTGGCAGCACAACCCCTCATCCATGCCTCTACGTTCATACAACAAAACGAAAAGAAAAATAAAGTCCTAATTAGAGGGAGAGGAATAATTGTTTTTATCCAATTGCTGCCAGTTAAAAGGCTAAGCTCCGCCCACTTGGTCTCCTAGCAACCCACTCAGCCCAGGGGACAGGCAGAGTTAGGCCTCACTTAGGCCTCTTCCACACTGCCTATAAAATACAGATTATCAGATTTGAACTGAATTATATGGCAGTGTAGACTCAAGGCCCTTCCACATAGCTATATAACCCATTTATAATCTTATATTATCTGCTTTGAACTGGATTATCTTGACTCCACCCTGCCATATAATCCACCTCAGTGTGCCGTCGGACACAACTGGACTTAATGTCAGGAGAAAACCTTTACCCTTTACCTTAACTACTACCAATTCCTCAATACTTTATTTCTCATACCACCATACTTCGCCACAGCAACGCGGGGCCCGGCACAGCTAGTAGTAATATATAATGCTGATATTGTGCAATGCTAATAATATGATATATTGTATGTACATATTATTTGTAAGCCGCTCTGAGTCCCCTTCGGGGTAAGAAGGGCAGGATATAAATGTAGTAAGTAAATGTGTTTTGATATATATGTATTTTATATTAATACTTTTAATATAATAAAAATAATCTAATAATGGTAAAGCAATGTAATAATATTAATATATTATTATTATATTGACCTTGCAAAGGCATTCAGCAAAGGCATTCAACACAGTGCTTTCTCCTACAAAAAAGCAGGTGCCCTGATAAATTTGTGAATATCCTGCGGCTCCTCCACGATGATGTGATGGCACCAGTCTTGGACAGCCATGGCTCCCAAAGTGACCCATATAAGGTGGAATCAGGTGTCAAACTGTGGTATGTGTTATTGCCCCAACCTTATTCTCCAGCTTCATTGCTCTGATACTTAATCTTGTTGGTGGGAAGCTTCTCACCGGAGTGGAAATCATGGCAAGCTATTTAACATCAGCAGACTGAAAGGCAAAACCCAGGCCACAATAACATCTGTAAGAGAACTCCAATATGGCGATGATAACGTAGTCTGTGCACATTCAGAAGAAGACCTACAAGCCACTCTAAACACTTTTGCAGAAGCATACGAGAAACTCAGCCCCTCATAGAGCGGGATATAAATAAATAAATATTTATTTACATAAACACCCATTGTCTTTCAAACTGCAGCTTAATATGGGCTACACTTCCTCAACCAATCCCAGGCAGGGGAGGGAAAATTCAAACCTTGACAATGTTAATGCATAGAGCCTTTTCTGTATTAAAATAGTTGCACATTCCCATATGTTTATGCTTGTACATATTGGCATCCTTTGCTGTACATTGCATCCATTATGCAGATCATATAGTAAAGCCTTTCTCCTTATTTTCAATGCTGGTGAGTCTTCATCTGGGAACTTTGGCCATTAGCTGGCCTCACTAGGCACACAACCTCAGTATCCGCAATCCTTAGATCTCCAAATTTCAACTTCAAAAGTACCATATATACTCGATTATAAGCTGGCCCGAATATAAGCCGAGGCTCCTAATTTTTACCACAAAAAACTGGGAAAACGTATTGGCTCGAATATAAGACAAGGGTGGGAAATGTAGCAGTTATCGGTAAATTTCAAAAATAAAATTAATATTAAATTAATAAAATTACATTATTTGAGGCATCGGTAGGTTAAATGTTTTTGAATATTTATATAAATCTATAATTTAAGATAATAATAAGACTTTAATAAGATGAGACTGTCCAACTTTGATTACCTATCTACTCGAGTATAAGCTGACCCAAATATAAGCCAGCCAGGACCCTCACTCGAATATAAGCCGAGAGGAGCTTTTTCAGCCCTGAAAAAGGGCTGAAAACTAGGCTTATACTTGGGTATATACGGTAAGTTTCAAATTCTTTGTCCAAGTCTTCTCCATTTGCTTCAACTGGATCTGCATTTTGAGCCCATTTAACCATGCAGTCTTTCACTTCTTCTTCCTCCCTTTGCACATTCCCTCCTCCCCGTATAGTATTGTGTGGATATATCAGCCAAGAAAGGTGTTTGTTCTTTAGGTTAAATATGCTGGGAAAACAGGGCTGCCTTACCATCTGCTATCAGTGGTTGAAAACGAATCTCTCCCCAGCATATGGAGCACCAGGCTGTGTTCTACAATGTGATATGTGGCACTTCCCATGTTTGTGTGCATGTGTTTGTAATTGTGTCCCAAGGGAAGGGAAGATGCCTCCTCTCTCATCCTAAAATGTATGGTTTCTAAAGATCCCAGGATGAGACCAGGTCTGTGCGGAATCAGTGAGAACTCAGATTAACCCAATGATAAGGCATTTCCCACAAGTCAAAACAGACAAATAATAATAATAATAATAATAATAAAATCTCGGCTATCAAACATCTAAGAAATCTCACAAAATTTCACATCTGATGTACATGGATGACCTGAAGCTGTATGGGAAAACGGAAACTGAAATCCAGTCTCTGACCAACACTGTCTGAATTTTTAGTACTGATATCAGCATGGAGTTTGGTTTGGACAAATGTTCGACAGTGGCATTGAAGAAAGGAAAAATCATTGAAAATGAGGGCATAAATATGCCTAATGGCCAAACAATAAAGTGTCACCAGCCAGAGGCCTATAAATATCTGGGCATATTACAGCTGGACAACATCAAGCATGAACATGTGAAGACTGTGGTCAGTAAAGAATACACACAAAGGGTCAGAAAAATTCTCAAAAGCAAGCTCAATGGAGGCAACACCATCAAGGCCATAAACACCTGGGCCATACCTGTCATAAGATATACCGCTGGCATTATAAATTGGACACAGGCAGAACTGGACAATTTGGACAGAAAAACAAGAAAACTCATGACCATTCATCATTCCCTGCACCCTCGCAGTGATGTTGACCGGCTATATCTGCCTAGAAGATCAGGGGGCAGAGGACTCTTACAAGTAAAACAAGCAGTCAAAGAAGAAGAACATGCTCTGGCAGAATATGTAAAACAAAGTGAAGAACCTGCTTTGATTGAAGTCAAAAATCAGAAACTCCTCAAAGCACAGCAGACAAAAAACCAGTACAAGAAAACCGCACTACAAACTAGAGCTGACAGCTGGCACAACAAAACATTGCATGGAAAGTTCCTTGACAGAATTGAAGGAAAAGCTGACAAGGAGAAGACCTGGCTCTGGCTCACGAATGGGACCCTGAAGAAGGAGACAGAAGGCCTGATCCTTGCAGCCCAGGAGCAAGCCATCAGAACAAAGGCAATCAAGGCCAAGATCGAAAAATCAGCTGACGACCCAAAATGCAGACTCTGCAAGGAAACTGACGGAAACATTGATCATATCCTCAGCTGCTGTAAGAAAGTCACACAGACAGACTACAAACAGAGGCACAACTATGTGGCCCAAATGATTCATTGGAACTTATGCCTCAAGTCCCACCTCCCAGCAGCAAAGAACTGGTGGGATCACAAACCTGCAAAAGTATTGGAAAATGAGCACGCAAAGATACTGTGGGACTTCCGAATCCAGACTGACAAAGTTCTGGAACACAACACACCAGACATCACAGTTGTGGAAAGGAAAAAGGTTAGGATCATTGATGTCGCCATCCCAGGTGACAGTCGCAATGACGAAAAACAACAGGAAAAACTCAGCCGCTATCAGGACCTCAAGATTGAACTTCAAAGACTCTGGCAGAAACCAGTACCGGTGGTCCCGGTGGTGATGGGCACACTGGGTGCCGTGCCAAAATATCTCAGCCAGCATTTGGAAGCAATAGACATTGACAAAATTACGATCTGCCAACTGCAAAAGGCCACCCTGCTGGGATCTGCACGCATCATCCGAAAATACATCACACAGTCCTAGACACTTGGGAAGTGTTCGACTTGTGATTTTGTGATACGAAATCCAGCATAACTATCTTGTTTGCTGTGTCATACAATAAAATAATAGTAATAATATAGAGGCCACAAATTTCTTGGGATAAATGCTAAAATAGAGGATGCTAAATAAAATAATATAAAAATCTGCTGCTTGAGATGGTGTGTTGCTACAAATTATGTGATACCTTGAACCGTTTTAGTACAATGCAAAGACATAGGGTGCATCTACGCTGTAGAATTAATGCAGTTTGGCACCACTTTAACTTCTAGCTCCATGGTATTAAATCCTGGGGATTGCAGCTTGGTGAAGTGCAGAAAACCTATTTGCAGCCCAAAGAGGTTTAGTCAATTTTAAATATGACCCCTGCTTACTGCTGTCTAAAGAAAGAAAAAAATACAATTGATAAGGATATGCAGATAAACACCTGGTAGGAGAAATGTGCTGATCATACACGTAGAAAACCACATGCATGCATGTAGGATGCAGAACAATAGCCAACTAGAATCATGTAATATCTGGAACATAAGGCAATTAGCAAACAACATGCAACTGTGGGACAAAAGTGTAGAAAATGCCTACAAAGTGCAGGGGATCACATTAGTTTAATGCCTAGCACTATCTGACTCCTCTTTGTGCAAATAAAAATATATTACTTGTTTCTTCCTTCCTAAACCTGTTTCTGCCCCCTTGAGCACACACTCATGTGGCCTGAACATGCGTCCTGGTTTTTATTTGTGAAATGTTGGAACATTTGGGGTCATTTGCAGTTCAAAAAGGACGAGTTGCCTGCTAGGGATTGACTTTGCTCCTGTTTCCTTGCTGAAGCCCCGCGGCCGGGTGGGAAGGACAGTTCCTCCAAGTCCCATGGACAGATGCTGGCCTTTGCCTTCTCCTCCCAGCCTTTGTCTCCAGGGCTCGGTCACTCCAACATTCTTTCGCTGCAGAGCTTTCACCAAGGTCTCCTTCCTCAACTCCATGTTTCTCTCAGTCCTGATTTCAGTAGCAATTTTCATGCTTTCAGCACTTTGCAAATGTTACTCACAGATCTTATAGCAGCTTTGAGACTTTCAGGATTCTATGGTTAGGATTTGCTATGCTGTATATATTCACTAGTGTATATATCTAGTGTGGCCCAGGTCTGCCTTTTCTTCATAGGTCTAACATTTTGCCTTCCAATTAAGGATATCAGAGATATTTTTGTATATTTCTGAGCCAGAAGGCTCATGCTTCCGTCAAACCACAAAGTTCAGGATTCCATTGGTTGCAGCCAGGGCAGTTAAAAGTGTCTCAGGATAAACCTCAGGATAGCTTCACCTTGCTAAATACACCACGCTGTACACAGGTTGAAGTCTTTTGTAGTTTATTAGGAAATAGGAAATAAATAGTTCTTAAAAGCAATAGTAAAGTTCCAAAAGATTGCTGCAAAACCAAGGCTATAAAGAATAATCCAAGAAAACATTAGGCATAAAACAAGGTTCCATTAATGCATGACAAAGTCCCATGAACTTGAATACACAAAGCTGCAAGATAATCTGGGAAAGCAAGGGATTGCTTCTTGACTCCAAATGAGACGTCATTTTTGACAAAGGTTTCTCTCTCAGCACATTATTTAATATTCCCTGCATAGCATGAATGCATTTCTTTGGCCTCTGACCTCTCTCTTGTTTGCTATTCTGACACTCCTGCGAACCCGGAATTCCAGACGGCCAGCTCGATCTAGAGATGCCGTTTCGTCAAGGCCAGACAGCTCGTTAGCAGCAGCCTCTGTCTGCATGCTATCTAGCTGGGAGCTATCCTCCCTTTGCACCTGGCTAGCTTCAGTATCATCTCCAGTATCAACAACACCATTCTCTGCTGTGGGAATGCCTCCCTGCTCCTCATCTCTCACAGCAGGACACTCTGAACCTGAATCCCATAATTCCCATAATCTTGAACATCTGGAACTTGAATCCCACAATCCCCTTCAAAGCCACTCTGAGACTCCAGCTGAGTCACAACAAATATAGTGTGATGTAGTGATTTGAGCTTTGGATTGCAACTCTGGAGACCAGGCTTTGAATCCCTTGTCAGTCATGGAAATCCATTTGGTAACCTCAGGTGAGTCACATACTCTCAGCCTTACAGGGCCACCTTAAGGTTGTCATAAGACAGAAACAACTTGAAGGCACACAACAACAACAAAAACAACAACAACAACAGCTTACCATCCTCATGGCTGATCTTAGGATTGCCATAAGTCAGAACTGTCTTGAAGGCACACAACAAGAAGAGCAAAAATGAGTCTACATCTTGTCCCCCAACCCTGATATGTTTTTAAATTAAATTCCAATGTATAAAGTATATTTTAAAGGTGTGGGGGGGGTATTGCTAACCAGAAATCGTGTCTGGTTGCTGGTTGTTGTCACAATATTGCTGTGTTTATACTATTTTCATACTGTGAATTGCTTTTATGTAATTTTTTGTTTAACTGTCTTGCTGGGCTTTGCCCCATGAGAGCCATCCTGATGGTGGCGGGATATAAAAATAAAGTTATTATTATTATTATTATTATTATTATTATTATTATTATTATTATTATTATTAAGTAAGGTGCTTTGGCATCCACCTTCACACATACACACAGAGGTGCAGTTTCTCCCATTCTTCTTTGGCTTTGCATCAACAGCCTCCTTTGGCCAGAATACCGTGTGATGGATTATTTGCCGCAGAAGCGACTTCTGAATATTTTGGCAGCCCCAAACGTGGGGACGAGGACGAGAGGGGGAAAAAAGGCTATTCTGCAGAAACGAGTCAGCGGAACTTTTGATGAACTGACAACTCTGCTGCATGGAGCCCCTAAATTACATTAATGTAATTAAACAAGGGGCACTCAGTTCACAAGAGGCATCTGCTAAATGAACAAAAGCAATAAAAGTGTGAAATGTTGGCTACGCTCTCTGCCAAAGAGCCAATTGCCATTAGGAGATTGCATAGGCCTTTTCTAGATGCTGCCTGGTTTTTTCTGGATGAAAAAAAAAAAGAAAGAATTAGACACGCTTTGGACGAGTTAGCGGATGCATCTACACTGTAGAATTAATTCGGTTTGGCAGCACTTTAACTGTTGTGGTTATAAGTCTTTTAGGATTTCCAACTATGAATCCCTCTGAGGAGTCGCTTAGAGAGCCGTATATGTTTAGCTTGGAGAAGAGGGGGCAAGATAGCCAGGTTTACACCAAATTGGGAAGGAGAGCCAATATTCCAGAAGACAGGAGCAGAATTCAAACAATCTTAACAGATTATAGAGCTGATTGGCCAAAACTAACACAAGATTGAATAAATTATCTTGGTGGCTTCTGCTTCAACTGGTAAGACTTCTTTGTTTGGGAACTTTGGGTTTTTGCTTAAAACCTCACCAGGCACAGACTCAGTTTCTGCATTCCGGATCTCACTATCTGCGAACTGCCCTAAATTGCTCGTTAACAATAGAACCAATTAGGAAATGATATTTATATCCCAGGAACAAAAATCGTGTTACATAGTGTTATGCATGGATGTATCTTCCCTGACTATGAGTATATCTATCCTGTAGAATTAATGCAATTTGGCACCACCTGTACTGATATGATTCAGTCCTATGGAATCACTGAAATTGTAATTTGGTGTAGTCTCCCTTAGGAGGGAAACTATTATCTGCCTAGCTCTGTACTACAGGATGAATGCAGTGTGGCACCACTTTAACTGCACAGCTCAATGTGGTAGGATCCTGGGAGTTGTAGTTTGGCAAAGCACCAGTTCTCATTGGCAGAGAAGGCTAGAGACTTTGTAAAGCTATAACTCCCCTTGTTACGTGGCACCAAGCCATGGTAATCTGTTCCAAAGAGCTGTGCTATGCTAGGTAATGGCACTCCAAAAATTAATAACAGTTTGCAGGTGTCGAGGGCTACCAAGGGATCTGAGTTAGAGAATGCTGGGGCTCAGCAAGATGCTGGGGATTTCTCAGAGGACAAGGGGGATGATGGGATTTCGACTGAGGAATCTGTGTGTGATCAGGGGGAATCGTAGGCTTTAGATCAGAGAGAAGTTGACAATGAGACAGAGAATGTTTTGGTTTTCAATGTTTGTTCCTTAGCAACAAAAGCAAAGTCCATTTCTCTTGGGAATCAGCCTTCAGCTGATGGGGAGTTTTCCTGCAATATCAGATTAGGTCTCCACATGGAGGGAGTGAAGGATAAATTAATTAGGTATTCAGAGAGACTCAGTGGGAAGTCCTTGAAAACCAGGTGTGTGAGACATGATCTCATGGCTTCTTGGTTGAGCCTGGGCTTAAATTAAGTGATGTTTACTTGGTGTCTCTCAGGTCAGATGATGTTACTGAAAAGTTCAGGTTCCTGTTTCAGCTCTCAAGTTCATAATTCAAATTTCCTGTGTTTGCTTATGTTCCTGAAAGAGTTTTGCCTCGGGAAACGTTCTGCTTATGGATTTATACCTGTGATCTTGACTTCCTGGATTGCATGTATTTTGCCAGTTTTGGACTATTGTTCTCTTGTATATGGACTACTGCTATTTTATAGCTCTTTCTCTACTGCTGTTTTGGAAAATGCCCCTTTCCCCCTTTGTACATGCGTTACTTAATAAACTGTTGTAGTTAGTACTACTGGACTATGGTGTTGTGCTGGGTGAAAAGGTGTCTCAAGGCTAGAGTGCAACAGAGAAGGGATTTGTGAAACTACAGCTCCCAGGTTTCCATAGTGTAGACCCTGGTCAAAGAAGAGCAAGATTCGGCCTCCTCTCCTGTGCTGATTTAATTGGGATAAAGGAATCAATTTAGTCTAGACAATGATTTAACTGAGATAGTGGAGTGCAAGCTATTCTGAACTCAGTCTGCTCTCCATTGAAGGAAGCTGAAAACAAAAGAGAAAAGCGGGAGGAAGAGCAAGAAACCAGGACATTTTAAAAGCAGCTTAAACAGTGGGATGACAGAATGTCGATTCCAAATGGGCATAGTGGGGATGTATGTGTTTGCTAAGCTTTGCTCAACAACCTGAAAGTTGTTCCCTTGAGTGCAGGGGGAAAAGAGTGGCCAGTTGGCCCTCCATAAATAATGGATGCTCTGCCATGCGCAATTCCCATGCTTCTCCTCTTCCTCCTGGGCCACAGAGGCCGGTGCTTGTTCTTGCGACAGATGGGCTCATGGCAAGACAGCGAGGCTGCTTCCTTGAATTTCAGTCTAGCAAGATGTCACCACGGGAGCATTAGGGAGACCGGCATGAAGGAGGAGATCGGATTTCACTCCTTGGCCCAAAGCCATCTTATTTTCTTTGGAGAGTAGCCTTCCTTTCCTTTCCCTTCTTCCTCCCTCCCTTCCTTGCTTTTCCTTCCCTTCCCTTCTCTTCCCTTTGCTTTCCTTTCGTCCTCCCTTCCTTTCTTCTCTTTCTCTTCTCTTCTTCCTTTTATTTTCCTTCATTCCCTTCCTTTCCTCCCTCCCTTTCTTTTCTTTTCCTTCCCCTCTTTTCCCTTCCCTTCATCCCTTCTCTTCCCTTTCCTTTTCCTTCCTTCCCCTTTTCTTTTCTCCAGTCCCTAATAATAATAATAATAATAATAATAATAACAACAACAACAACAACAACAACAACTTTATTCTTGTACCCTGCCTCCATCTTCTCGAAGGGACTCTGAGCAGCTTACATAAGAAAAATAGTCCATAAATTTAAAACACAATATAATAACATAGTTATAAAACAGCATAACTCTGGTGGCTCAGTGTGTTAAAGCGTTGAGCTGCTGAACTTGCAGACCGAAAGGACCCAGGTTCAAATCCGGGGAGCGGAGTGAGCACCCGCTGTTAGCCCCAGCTTCTGCCAACCTAGCAGTTTGAAAACATGCAAATGTGAGTAGAGCAATAGGTACCGCTCCGGCGGGAAGGTAACGGCATTCCATGCAGTCATGCCAATGGCCACATGACCTTGGAGGTGTCTATGGACAACGCCGGCTCTTCGGCTTAGAAATGGAGATGAGCACCAACCCCCAGAGTCAGTCACGACTGGACTTAACATCAGGGGAAACCTTTAAATGTACCTTAAAACAACATAACATGACAATTATTAAAACCAAGACATCAATTGCTATGTACAGAGGGAGATTAGTGCAAAACTCTGAGCAAAGTCCATGAGTAAAATAGAGACAGACGGGGGAGGACAAGGAACCGATCAGGTTAAAACAGTAAAACCTATAAAATGGGGGGCAATATTAAAGTGCAGCACCTTCTCTTTTTATTTATTAATAACCTGGAATTGTGCCGTCGAAGGCTTTTCATGAAACCTGGAAGTGGTGAAGAGCTGTGAAGATGTTGTCCAACACAGCACCCCCAACCCAATGTATTATAGTTCCCTAAGGACACGGAATAAAGTGCATAATTTTCTTTCCCTTCTCCGTGAGGTTCCCAAGTCCCAACAGTGAACTCAGACTGGCAGACAGACTGGCAGTCACCAACCTCCCTCAAATGTTCATTTTTCTATTTTTATATTAAATATGCACTGATACTATCAACGCACATGCAGACCAGATCTACAGCAGTGAATCTCATCCAAAGACTTCATTGTCCCCTAACCCTTTAATAAAATGTATCTTTCCTTGCAACTTTTGCCTATCTTGTATCCTTTATTCTCTATCCTAATTTCTATGTATCAAATTCTGTATCAAATATGTGACTTTTGAACCCATCTAACCATTGAGTCCTTTACTACTTCCTCTTCTGTGTGTGATGGGCTCAAAACATCGGCCAAGAGATAAAAATGGCCCAATGGGGAAAAACATGGAATAGAAGAATGAAGTACACGGCATGTCAAAACCTAAAAGAAAACATCTACAAAATGCACTTGTGGTGGTATCTCGCTCCAGAGAGATTAGCAAAGATGTACAATTGCACCGATAAATGTTGGAAATGTGGGAAATAAAAAGGCACATTTTACCACCTGTGGTGGTCGTGCAACAAAGTAAACAACTACTGGAAACAGATTCATGTACATCTAGAAAAGATATTAAATACAAATTTTAAAATGATACCACAAATGTACCTTTTGAACATGCCCGAAGAAGAATTGGAAAGGAAATTCAGAAGAATTTTGTTTTGTGTGACAACGGCAGCTTGGATAGTATATGCTAGATATTGGAAAACCTCAGAGGTCCCTCCCTTAGCAGAACTGGAACAATACATTACAGATTTGCTGATAATGGACAAAATAACTGTACACTTAAGAGGAGAACCTTTAGAGAATTTGTTAATGAATGGCAACCAATGATCCAATATCTCAATGTAAAATTAATTTAAAAATGTACATAGAGGAAGCTAATAGATTGAAGGCAGGGAGGAAACGGATATTAATTTGGAACTTATAAATATCTTCATATGTACTATTCAAATAGAAGACTGTGACCCCTTATTGAAAATATATTGTCTGAGAAATGATTATGAAAGACTAATAGATGAAAATATTGCACTGTATGCAACAAACACTCGCAATATATGTATATTTGAATGAATTAAAATCAATAAATATTAAGACCAAAAAAAGTGACTTTTGCTAACGCAAGCCACAAGGGTCTTCGTCACCCGGCTGACCCCACTAAGGAATTTCCTGGACATTTGGGCTGGGCAGATTCTTGGGTTGCCCTAGACCAGGAATGGGCAAACCTGGGTCCTCTAGGTGTTTTGGACTTCAACTCCCACCATTCCTAACACCCTTCCGCAAGGAAATCCCCTCCCTGGAAATGGTAATGTCACTAGGGTGCTGTTGTGGTTCAACCTGATGATGAAGAAAGGGGATTTGGGGAACAGCAGTTTGTCCCTGGGAATGTGGACATTTCTGACATGCAGTTTGAACAGCAGTCTGTCCCTGGGAATGTTGATGTTTCTGAAGTACAGGTGGATTCAGAAAGTTGTTGATAGCTTAGAAAAAAAAAAGGTCTATGGATATTTCTGAGTTTAGCAGAGATGCTGCCGAAGTTTGTGATAAGGATGACCTTTCACTTGAGTCTGAGAATTGTCAATAAAGTTCAGATGGGAATGAAGGGCATGAGTTTGTGTTAGATAGGGATTCCAGGTTGAAATTGAAATCAGTGCTCAGACGCTCCGTGAGAATTGGAGGTAAGCGTGGGGAGGCTAGAGCTCAAAGGAATGTGTTTTTCAGTTGCAAGGAGGTTTTAAAGTAGATATAATTTGGGGGGAAAATTTAGTCAGAGCAACATCGCTGTTGGAGATACAGCTCTTGCTTGATTTCGGTTCACGCCTCGTCTCATGTGTTTGGATTGTTCTTTGAAGCTCATGTTTTCTGGTTTCTACGGTTTTGCTTAGTTATTCCTGAGACTCTGTACTTTTATCTACGAACACTCAGAACTGTGCTTGATGGATTGCACTCTCAATTGGATTATAGCTGTCTTTACTGCTTTTTACTAAGTTTTGCTATTCTTTATCAATAAACTGAAAAACTCAAGCCTGCTGTGGTGCAGTGTGTGTGTTGGAGCAAAGTGATCCAGTCCTGGGCTGCGACAGGTGCCAGTCATTCAGGGTGTTGATCCAGACTGGCCTCTCTGCCGACCAATCACAAAGAGGAGCAGGTGAAGCGGGAAGTTTGAATAGCTATCAAATGTATGAAACCCCATGTTTCTGTATCTCACGTATATTTGTACATTTTTGGCATCAACCGTACTTGCATCCGTTCTGACCGGATCGCTAATAAACCTATGTGGCTGTCTTCACCTGGTGACCATGTTCTTCAACCAGGAACTTCAGGCTTTAGTGTAAAGGCTTGTTGAGCACAGACCCTCCATGTCCATGGTCCTAGTCTAAATTTGACCTCACAGAATCCAAAGTTCTACACTATAGAACTTGCTGTAGTTCAGCCTGAGCCTGAGATTGGGCCCATTCAGCCAGTAATTGTCCCTGGGTTTGGGCCTGACCCTGAGAGACAACCAGCTTTGCCAGAGTCTGTTCCAGTGGATTCTGGGACCAGAGATGGAATGGTTGCAAGCAGGCATTCTGAACCACATTCTTCCCCTCTGTCAAGGCCAGTTCAACTGCCAGATGGACATTCTAGTTTGGAGGAGGCTGATGTTTTTGACAGAAGGGAGGCGATCACTCACAGAAGAAGGGAGCTCGAATGTTTACGAAGGAGTAAACAATTGCTTTTGAAGCACGCTAATGAGTAGTTTTCTCATGAGAGAAATAGTTTTCCCATGGAAGGAAGACCTTGGGTTTTCCTTAAATGCCTGGTTCTTTCTCTGCACAGCAGCGGTGTCAACTTTGCAATTCAAGAGAGAAAGATCTTTGCTCTGTGTTCTTGTATGCCTTGCAGCCATGGATTTTGATTCAAGTTTCTGCCTTGTCTTTGAATCCAGTTGAATATTCCTGTGACTTTGCCGTGTGGAATTCCAATGCCTTGGATTATATTGGGGTTCGATCCTGCATTCTAGCCTTGTTTCCTGTGGTTTCCAGATTGTTTCATGCCTTGGAATTGAATCCTGTTTGGACTAGTCTTGATACTTCTTGTGGGACTAAGTTCGAGTTCTGGTTTGGACTGTAATAATAATAATAATAATAATAATAATAATAATAATAATAATAACAATAACAACAACAACAACAACAACAACTCTGGCAGAAACCAGTACAGGTGGTCCCGGTGGTGATGGGCACACTGGGTGCCGTGCCAAAAGATCTTAGCCAGCATTTGGAAACAATAGGCATTGGCAAAATTATGATCTGCCGACTGCAAAAGGCCACCCTACTGGGATCTGCATGCATCATCCGAAAATACATCACACAGTCCTAGACACTTGGGAAGTGTTCAACTTGTGATTTTGTGATACGAAATCCAGCATATCTATCTAGTTTGCTGTGTCATACAATAAAATAATAATAAAACTTTATTTATACCTCGCCATCATCTCCCCACGGGGACTCGGGGCGGCTCACATGGGACAAGGCCCGAGTAGCACAATTTACAAAAACAACAGCATAAATACATTGAACAATATACAATAAAAATAAAACACAGTAAGACAATAAAACAAGAGTTAATACAACAGTAATAATATCAATCAACCACCAAGTGCAATTCAGTTGACTTCATTGGTGGGGGGGGGGGGGGGGGGGACTGCAGCAGCAATATAAAAATAACATCATCAGTTAAAATACCAAAATAAAAGGAACCTAATAAAACTCAGGATAGAGTTATAAACTATAACATTTGAGTGACTTTCTTGGACTCTTGCTTATAGATTTCAAGTACATTGCTCTTGTGATTTAACCCATTCTATTGACTCTGAACTTTATTTGTTTGTGCTTACTTATAATCTTCAACAAACAGCTTGCTTGCTTATATTCCGGGCTCCTGTGTGGTTTCAAGGTGCCTATGCAGCCTAGGGTGCAACAGAACTAATGCAGTTTGACACTCCTTTAACTGCTAAGGTGAGATGCTATGGAATCCTGAGAGTTGTAATTTTGCAAGGTCTTTAGTCTTCTCTGCCAATGGGTGCTGGGGCCTCACCAAATTACAAATCTCAGGAATCCATGGCATTGAGCCATGACGGTTAAGGTGGTGTCAAACTGCATTAATTCTACACTACGATATGTGGAATTATGCATTAAAGTTTCTCTCCAGCTCTTGTTTAGAATAGCAACAACATTGTACCTTGTTCACCTGGAGGGCCGAAGTTTGCCCATGCTTATTCTACACTGTAGAATGAATGCAGTTTGATATCACTTAAACTGCCATGGCTCAGTGCTATGGATAGTTTTGCAAGATCTTTAGCCTTCTTTTTGGAATCCTAACCTCTGTAGTTTGGCGAGGATTTGGAAATCCACAGATCCCAGGACCCCATAGCATTGAACCCAGGCAAAGCTGGTAAAGGGACATACCCTGTTTACCCGAAAATAAGACATCCCCAGAAAATAAGACCCAGTAGAGGTTTTGCTGAATTGCTAAATATAAGACCTCCCCCGAAAGTAAGACCTAGCAAAGTCTTTGTTTGGAAGCATTCTCGCCGAACAGAACACCAGAGCATGCGGGATTGGTAAATGTACATATCAGAGAGTCTTGTACATGGAAATAATGGTAATAACAAGAAATTCTTGATAGGATTCACAGTTTGGTTATGCTGGTTTGTGATGACAACTACTGTACAGTATATAATGTTAATTTTTTTGTTCAACAATAAATGTGAATTCTTCTTCATGGAAAAATAAGACATCCCCTGATAATAAGACCTAGCGTATCTTTGGGAGCAAAAATTAATATAAGACACTGTCTTATTTTTGGGGAAACACGATATATAAAAGGTAAGGACTTCGAGGACACTCTGGGGATGGTGCCACAATTTGCCCATTTCTGATGAAGACAGGATGGGGCTAGTGAAGCGTCTGAGCCAGATAGATCTGGCCTGATCAAAAGCAGCTTCCCTTTTATCAGTAAAGCAATAGCCATTGGGTGCCAGGGCCCTGTCTGACCGGATATCCCTCTGTCATACTTAATACAAGCACACCATATTAATGCAAATTGGATTCAAGCGCTTCCTCTTCCAGGCCTGGCGCAAACGTCCATCAAAGCAATTTCTCCTCCACCTCAAAGCCTGTGGGCTGCCAATCCCCCCACATCTGGGGATTCATTACCGGCCCTTTCAAGGAATGCCTTGGAGGCAGAATCGATCCCACCCTCCACCTCCTCTCCCTCCGCTTCCCATGCCTCATTCCCTTCTTCAAAATGCTCAGTTACTTGCATTCGTAGGAACTTAAGGGACATTATCCCCATTTCCTTTTCCTACACACGTATTTAAATTGGACCTATTTGTAGACCTTTGTTCCTGACAAGTGAATTTTTCTCTTTGGATCTCTCTCCCCCTGCAACATGAAATAGAAACATAATGAGGTCTTGCTGATCCAGAGAGAAAATGGAGACCCTCAAGATATGAGGCTGGGTCCAGCTTCTCTGCAGCCCTAACTCAATGACACAATAATTGGGTATCTTTTCCCCAAGTCTCTGTCTTTATTTATTTATTTATTTACTACATTTATATCCCACTCTTCTCACACCGAAAGGGGACTCAGAGCGGCTTACAAATCAAATGAACATACAAAATATAATTAGCCTAGCACAATATAAGCATTAAATTACTATATTGTACTATATCATTATATAGTAATATTATTAGTAATATTACATTTAATATATAATATATAATTAATATTATCTTGTATTATTAGTAGTATAATGTTGTATTCTATTATAATATTATTATCAATATTATATGTACATACAATCTATATATATAAAAGAGTGATGGCATCACGGCAATTCACAAAACAACAAAAGTACAGGCCCCCCAACCTCAAAATTTGACAACACAACCCATCATCCACGCCTCAAGGTTGATACAACAAAAAGAAAAGAAAAATAAAGTCCTAATTAGAGGGAGAGCAATAATTTTTTTTATCCAATTGCTGCCAGTTTAGAGGGCTAATCTCTGTCCACTTGGTTGCCTAGCAACCAAGGGACAGCCAGGATTCAGTTAGGGGACAGGCAGATTTAGGCCTCACTTAGACTTCTTCCACAGATTATCTAATTTGCACTGGATTATATGGCAGTGTAGACTCAAGGCCCTTCCACACAGCTATATAACCCATTTATAATCTTATATTATCTGCTTTGCACTGGATTATCTTGACTCCACACTACCATATAATCCACTTCAGTGTGCATTTTATACAGCTGTGAAGAAGCAGCCTCATATAATCCAGTTCTGAGCAGATAATATAAGATTAGAAATATACAGTAGAGTCTCACTTATCCAACGTAAACAGGCTGGCAGGATAAGTGAATATGTTGGATAATAAGAAGGGATTCAGGAAAAGCCAATTAAACATCAAATTAGGTAATAGTTATACAAATTAAGCACCAAAACATCATATTATACAACAAATTTGACAGAAAAAGTAGTTCCATGCGCAGTAATGCTATGTAGTATTTACAGTAGAGTCTCACTTATCCAACACTCGCTTATCCAACGTTCTGGATTATCCAACGCATTTTTGTAGTCAATGCTTTCAATATATCGTGATATTTTGGTGCTAAATTCATAAATACAGTAATTACTATATAGCATTACTGTGTACTGAACTACTTTTTCTGACAAATTTGTTGTCTAACATGATGTTTTGGTGCTTAATTTGTAAAATCATAACTTAATTTGATGTTTAATAGGGTTATCCTTAATTCCTCATTATCCAACATATTCGCTTATCCAATGTTCTGCCGGCCCGTTTATGTTGGATAAGTGAGACTCTACTGTACTGTATTTACAAATTTACCACTAAAATATCACAATGAATTTAAAACACTGACTACAAAAACATTGATTATGAAAAGGCAGACTGCGTTGGATAATCCAGAACATTGTATAAGCGAATGTTGGATAAGTGAGATTCTTCTTTAATATGAAATAATTACTGGGATAGAATAATGCAGAACAATATAATCTCTAAAACCAGGACAGTAAATAAACAGGGGAATTCCACACAGGAAACAATCAGGGCCAGCTAACACCTCCCAACAAAGTATTCCCATCATCAAAGTCTGGCAAATCCTGTTTTCTCAGGGCCACAGACAGTAGAAGCACATAAAATATCGCAAACAACACCACTCTGAAAACAAGGGAATTCCAAACAGGAAAGAATCAGGGCCAGCTAACACCTCCCAACAAAGTATTCCCATCATCAAAGTCTGGAAAATCCTCTGTTTTCTCAGGGCCACAGACAGTAGAAGCACATAAAATATCGCAAACAACACCACTCTGAAAACAAGGGAATTCCAGACAGGAAACAATCAGGGCCAGCTAACACCTCCCAACAAAGTATTCCCATCATCAAAGTCTGGAAAATCCTCTGTTTTCTCAGGGCCACAGACAGTAGAAGCACATAAAATATCACAAACAACACCACTCTGAAAACAAGGGAATTCCAGACAGGAAACAATCAGGGCCAGCTAACACCTCCCAACAAAAAATTCACTCAGGGAGGAAACAGCCAGGCTTTAAAGCTGCAAGGCCATTACATCCTAATCATTTTTCCTAATTGCAGCATTCATACTTGCCTTCAACAGACAAAAAAAACCAATCAGAAATATTGTATATTCACAACCTTTAGGAAATAATATCCCCTGATGGCACAGCGTGTTAAAGCGCTGAGCTGCTGAACTTCTGGACCGAAAGGCCACAGGTTTGAATTGGGGGAGCGGAGAGAGCCCCCACTGTTAGCCCCAGTTTCTGCCAACCCAGAAGTTCGAAAACATGCAAATGTGAGTGCATCAATAGGTACTGCTCCGGCGGGAAGGTAACGCCGCTCCATGTAGTCATCCCACATGACCTTGGAGGAGTCTACGGACAACGCCGGCTCTTCGGCTTAGAAATGGAGATGAGCACCAACCTCCATAGTAAGACACGACTGGACTTAATCTCTGGGGAAAACCTTTACCCTTGACCTTAACTACCACCAATTCCTCAATACTTTATTTCCCAGACCGCCAGACCTCGCCACAGCAACGCGTGGCCGGGCACAGCTAGTCTATATATATAAAAGAGTGATGGCATCACGGCGACCCACAAAACAACAGAACTACAACTCCCCCAACTTCTAAATTTGACAACACAAACCATCATCCACGGCTCTAGGTTGATACAACAAAAAGAAAAGAAAAATAAAGTCCTAATTAGAGAGAGGAATAATTGCTTTTATCCAATTGCTGCCAGTTAGAAGGCTAAGCTCCTCCAACTTGGTCTCCTAGCAACCCAATAAAAAATAATAAAAAACACTAAAAATAATTAAAAACACTAAAAATTAATACAATAAAATACTATAACAGAAAATAACTAAAAATAATACAAGAAAATAATAAAATATAATAAAAAGATAACTTACAATAAAATTTATAAAAAAAATACAAATAACGTCAAATAAAAATTACACAATTTTTAACCAATACCACCACCACTTTGCCACAGCAACGCGTGGCCGGGCACAGCTAGTATGTTATATATTTATACATTATTATAAACTATATATATATATATATATATATATATATTTAGCATAGCATGTTGCGATGGCACAGGAGGGAACTATCTTCCTGGCTCTCAGGTCTTTCTTTCTTTCAGACTGAAGTTCATCATTGAAGACCTTTGTCAGCAGCATCACTTGTTGGGAGAATGGTGGGCATGCTTATCAAAATCAGAACAGTAAATAAAAAGCAGCACACTGAAAACAGAAGAATTCCAGACAGGAATCCATCAGGGGCAGCTAACGACTCTGAACAAAGGATTCCCCCAGACCAGGATAGGAGGCTGGGAAGACCACTGAATGCTAACAAAGGTGATTAATCACAACATTCACACTGGTCTCCAACAGACAAGAGTTCTTTTCCCCACTCAGGAACTTCCACAGATATATAAACCTTCCTTGATTAGTTTCTCCAGACCTCATAACCTCTGAGGATGCCTGCCATAAATGTGGGTGAAACGTCAGGAGAGAATACTTCTAGAACATGGCCATACAGCTCGGAAAACATACAACAACCCTGTGATCCCGGCCATGAAAGCCTTCGACAACACTTATCAAATTTGGCGATCACAAATTGGGAGGGATAACTAATGCTCCGAGGACAGGATCAGAATCCAAAACAAGCTTAACAAATTAGGGAACTGGGCCAAAACTAACAAAATACATTTAGACAGGGAGAAATGTATTACAGTACTTAAGCAGAAAAAAATGAAATGTACAGATATAGGATGTGACATGCTTGGCTTGAAAAGAGTCTGTGGGAAAAGGGATCTAAGAGTCTTAGGAGACCACAAGCGAAATGTGAGCTAGAATCGCAGCTTTAAAAGCCAATGTGATTCTAGATTGGATCAATAGGATTATACTGTCTAGATCAGGGGTCCTCAAACTTTTTAAGTGGAGGGCCGATTCACAGTCCCTCAGAGCATTGGGGGGCCAGACTATGATGAAATAGTCCAAAATTAGGATTGTTGTTGTTGTGTGCCTTCAAGTCATTTCAGACTTAGGTCAACCAAAAGTCTAAAGTTTAGGACAGAGGCCAGGGAAATGACCTTGGATGGCCGCATCTAGCCCACGGGTCTTAGTTTGGGGACCTCTGATCTAGATGATCTCATAAGACCATAGGTAAGGAAAGGGACCCTCAAAGCCCATTTAGATGATCTCATCGGGCCATCAGAAGACCATAGATTAGGAAAGGGACCTCAAAGACCACCTAGATGGTTTCATAGGACCATAGGTAAGGAAAGGGACCTCCAAAAGCCATCTAGAAGGTCTCATAAGGCCGTAGCTAAGCAAAGAGACCTTCAAAGACCATCTAGACAATCTCATAAGACCATAGGTAAGCAAAGAGACCTCCAAAAAACAGCTAAACCTAAGTCAACCCTAAGTCTAAAGTTTAAGACAGGGGCCAGGTAAATGACCTTGGAGTGCCGCATCCAGCCCCCAGGTCTTAGTTTGGAGACCCCTGGTCTAGATCAAGGGAAGTCCTGGTCCCAACCTCCTCTGATTTGGTCAGATATCACCTGAAATAACCCTGTGTCCAGTTCTGGACATCAAAATTCAGGAAGGATATGGTCAAAGTGTAAGATATCCAGAGAAGGATAACAAAATGGCCAAAAGTTTAGAAGTTAAGCCTTATTGTAGATATTTCTGTTAGGACTACCAGGACAGGACAAGCACCTGGAGGCAAAGCTACAGAGGTTTATTCAATCTGGCCCAAAGGGATGCAAGAACCAACAAAAGATTCAAATGTATAAACACAAATTCACAAAGAAAATACATGACATTTTATGCAGTTCTGGCAGCTATTCAGACTTCCCGTTCCCTCCCCTGATTGTCTGAGGAGAGAGGAAGGCTTGGACCTCTGCCAGGATTGGCCATGGGTTCTTCTGAAAACACAGCCTGCAAGAGGAGATTCCCATAGTGGGAAGAAAGACAGCTAGTGGTTGGTCAGTTCCTCACCTTGGGAGGGTGCAAGCCTGGAGGAAGCAGGGTATGCTGATGAGTCTCTGAGTTCTGTTGAAACAAAAAGTGCAAGACTCAAAAGACAAAGGTGATGATTTCAGATAATCAAGGGCTTGGCTGCCCATTCAGAAAATTAGTACATTCATGTTTGCTGAGCCTCTTCTTCGACAGAAGCAGCATACTCTCAGCCTCAGTTGAATGGACAAACATCCCGGGCTCACCGTGTTGATAAATGGGGATCATCTGTCTTTCACACATACACAAAGGTTCTGATATTATCTGCCTTGGGAAATAGCTAGAGGAGCCCTGGCCATGATCTTCTGTTCTCAAGTGATTATGAAAACTAAGGGCATAGGAAGGTAACTGTCCTCAAGATGCATTTGATACATTTGATACACAGTAGGAATTACACAGCATACAAATAATACAATTTTACCCTCCAATGTTTTCGGTCCAACCTAAAAACTTGACTCTTTAACCAAGCTTTCCAATAAGTATAGAGCCCAAAAGGTTTAAATTGTTGACCCAGTGGTTTTTTCACGGAAAGCACTTTATATGACTGGTTGGTTGCTATTTACTTTATGTCCATAATTACCGTAATGTTTTAATTATGTTTATTTTAGGTTTGATTGATTTTATTGAGGTATTGCTTTATGTATTGATGATGTAAATTATGTTTTCTTTTGATACTGATATATCTGTATTTATTGCACCGTATGTATTGTTACATTACGAGTGCTTGTAAGCCGCCCCGAGTCCCTTTTGGGAGATGGTGGAAGGGTAGTAATAAAGATTATTATTATTATCATTAAGTTCAGGAAAGTATTAATTTTATACATTTATTAAAGGGGTAGATTTGATAGAGTTCAGGGTACAGCTGCTGCTAGGTCCATCCCGGAGCCTCAAGTGGCAACTTTGAGGCTGCTGAAAATGTTTTAAAAATAAAGAAGCAAATCGTATCTCTTGCTTGGAGGCTCTTAATGGTCTTTAAATCTTTGGGGAGGAAGGTTCCATGGCTTGACAACATTATGAAAAGTGGCTTAGGGACCTGGGGCTATTTTGCCTGGAGAAGAGTAGGTTGACAGAAGGGGACACGAGAGCCATGTTTAAATATTTAAAAGGAGAGGACTAAGCTTGTTTGGCAGTGGAATATGCTGCCTTGGAGCATGATGGAGTCTTGTTCTCGGGAGGCTTTTCTGCTCGGTAGAAACGCTCCAGCATTATGTCTATGTGTAAAGTACAGTTCTGATGGACATGTGGTAACATACCTATGGAATGACTGAGAGGGTAATGATGAAACACTTAAGAGGAGTGCAGAAATGGATGAGTCATAATGATGACAAGGGGTTGCACCATTCCTTTGTCCCTTACTGATGACAAGTCA
Source organism: Anolis carolinensis (assembly GCF_035594765.1). Classification (NCBI taxonomy): domain Eukaryota; kingdom Metazoa; phylum Chordata; class Lepidosauria; order Squamata; family Anolidae; genus Anolis; species Anolis carolinensis. The sequence goes on from NC_085844.1 coordinate 249,735,211, forward strand.
GCAAGTGATTATAAAAGGAGAGAGGAAATGCTCAGTCTCTCCCTTGCTGCGTGAACCTCGTCACAAGTATATCTCTGTATCTGCTAATCATTTGTAAGTACAAATCCTGATTGTGGATCAGTAGTTCTTGATCTGTGTACAGCTGTGAATAGTGCAACATCTCAAGGTGAAAGGCTCCTGATATTTTGAATGAAAACTGAATCTGTGAGTTTACTAAACAGCGTGCTAAAAAAAGCCAGGTGCTGTAGTTATACTCTACTGATTAGACTGATTAACTGAGCAAAACTATTTCTTGCCGTGAATAAATTCTGCCGTGTTTTGTTTGCCTCTGTGACACTTGTTTGTCCAGTGTGCAGCAGTTCCAGGGAGGATGTAATTGGAAAACGATAAGTCATGAACCTATCCCGTGACATTTTCAACATAAGTTGGGAGTTCTTGTGGCCAACAAGTTAAGCCAACAATGTGATGTGACAGTTAATATGCCAATGGGATATTTGCCTGTATAAATAGGAGTCTAGTGCCTAGATCCAGGGATGTCATGCTCCCCCTCTATAATATTCTGTCTTGGTCAGACCACACCTGGAATCACACTGTGTTCAGTTCTGGGCACCAAAATTTAAGGAGAATGTTGACAAGCTGAAATGTGACCAGAGAAGAGGGCGACTAAAATGATCCATGGTCTGGAGAACAAGCCCTATGAGGAACGGCTGAAAGAGCTGGGCATGTTTAGCTCGCAGAAGAGAAGGCTGAGAGGAAACATGATGAGGGGCATGTATAAATGCCCGGGCTGTGGCGCAGACTGGTGAGCAGCCAGCTGAAGCCAGCTGCAACTAATCACTCTGACCAAGAGGTTATGAGTTTGAGGCCAGCTCAGAGCCCCGCGTTTGTCTTTGTCTTTGTTCTATGTTAAGGCATTGAATGTTTGCCTTATATGTGTAATGTGATCCGCTCTGAGTCCCCTTCGGGGTGAGAAGGGTGGAATCAGAGGCGGTCCAACCATAAGGCGAACTAGGCACTTGCCTGTGGCGCCATCATCCCGTGGGCGCCATTGTCCTGGGAGGAGGGCACCGCTCTCCACCTCCTTCTCTTTCGGGCCTCCTGGCGGCCGTGCTGGGCCTCCCTCTGCCCGCGCTGGGCCTTTTGGCCAGCGCGGACCCACCTTCGCACCACGCGAGCCCACTTTTGGGGCCTTCAGAGATTGTGAGGTCTGTGGGAACTACGAAGCTAGGTATGTGGGGTTTATATATCTGTAGAAGGTCCAGGATGGGAGAAAGAACTTTTCTTTGAAGCAGGTGTGAATGTTGTAATTAATCACCTTGATTAGCATTTAATGGCCCTGTGGCTTCAAGGCCTGGCTTCTTCTTGCCTGGGAGAATCTTTTTTTGGGAGGAGTTAGCTGTCCCTGATTGTTTACTGTCTGGGTTTCTTCTGTTTTCAGAGTATTGTTCTTTATTTATTGTCCTGATTTTAGAGGGGTTTTTTTCAATACTGAGGGCTATCTGGGTTATCTAAGTCCACACTGCCCTATATCCCTGTTCAATGTTTAGTGCTAAATTTGCAAATATAGTAATTCCTACATAACATAAACCATGTATTGAACTGCTTTTTCTATTGATTTGTTGTAAAACATGATGTTTTGGTGCTTAATTTGTAAAATCATAATGTAATTTGATGTTTAATAGGCTTTTCCTTTATCTTTCCTTATTATCCAACATTTTCGCTCATCCAACGCTTTTATTTTTCAGTGATTGGTTTGGGGGGGGGGGCGCCAAAATTCTGTTCGCCTACACTTGAAAACTACCTAGGTCCGGCTCTGGGTGGAATATAAATACTGTAAATAAATAAACTGTAAATAAATAAATAAATATGTGGGCGGAAGTCACAGGGAGGAGGGAGCAAGCTTGTTTTCTGCTGCCCTGGAGACTAGGATGCAATGGAACAATGGCTTCAAACTGAAGGGACCATAAGCCAGAAAATAGTAAACTTTTGCCTATGTAGCTGCAAACCTGATAAGCAGTCCCTCTAAACCTTCATCCAAGCCATTAATAAAGATATCGAACCGAACTGGGCCCAGGACTGAACCCTCTTCATGGCACTCCACTCGTCACTTCTTTCCAGGATGAAGAGAAATATTAGGATTTGGTTGCTTAACCAATTACAGATCCACCTAATAGTGAAGGGACCATAAGCCAGAAAATAATAAACTTTTGCCTATGTAGCTTTTCCTCTGCATATGCCCCTCCTTTCCTATAAGCTGGTGCCTTTCTCTAGAAAGTTCCAAGACCAAAAGTTAGCTTGAAATCAACAAGTGAGGTCACAGGTATCACTTATGCCAAGTGGGTGTGGAAGGTGAGGAAGACCCTCAGCCATTGGTCAATTTTAGATAAGCAAAAGGTATAAATTCTTTGTTTGCTGCAACATGCTTTTGTGATGGCCATTTGCATGGTTCAGGTCTCTGGGGTATGTATGGCTGTCGCCTTCTCACAGCTGTGGTGAAAATAAACTTTTCTTTTTGCATCTCTCACGAGACTGGGTTTTCTGCCTGATTTCCCTCCTGAGCCAGGATCCTTTGAAGGTAATTGTCTTACAAAACTTATCCAGGACCACCCGCAATAAGTGTAAATCCATGAAGTAGGGACACTATATTTATTCTATAAGTGGAGGAGAGCAAACCACAGACCACTTACTACAATGCAGTCTGTACTTTATTTTAGCAGTAACAATATACAGTACACCGGCAACCCTTCCCTACTTTCCCCCCTCTCCCTTTATTTCTCCCTTTCCCCCTTCCAAAACCCTTTGCACACTGTAATAACCCGGAAAACAGCGAAAATACTGCAATAAATGGTAACTTTAATTTTTATGGAAAACCTGCAAAACAGCGAGGGAGTGAAAAGTGAACCATGAAGTAGTGAGTGAACACTGTACAGGAAAGGAGATTCCACCTAAACATTATGAAGATCTTTCCAAATGTGAGAGTGCTGGAGACTAGCCCAGAGGGGAAGCAAAGGAGAGAATTCTAGGAGAGCAATAAAACAAGTCTTTTATTGTTATCACAGCTGATGATAAGGCAAAACAGCCGTAGGTACCCACTTTAGTGGGTCCGTACTATGCAAATGGCCGTTGCAACATGTGCGTAGCAAACAAAGGATTTTATATCTCGGCTTATCTAAAATTGACCAATGGCTGAGGGTCTTCCTCACCTTCCACACCTACTTGGCACAAGTGATACCAATGACCTAACTTGTTGATTTCAAGCTAACTTTTGGTCTTAGAACATTCTGGAGAAAGGCACCAGCTCACAGGAAAGGAGGGGCATATGCACAGGCAAAGCTACATAGGCAATAGTTTACTATTTTCTGGTTTATGGTCCCTACAAGAGCTGTTCAGCAGTGGAACTCTCTGCCCTGGAGTGTGGTGGAGGCTCTTTCTTTGGAGGTTTTTAAGCAGAGACTGGATGGCCATCTGTTGGGGGTGCTTTTAATGCGATTTTCCTGCTTCTTGGAAGAATGGGGTTGGACTGGATGGCCCATGAGGTCTCTTCCAACTCTAGGATTCTATGATCTGTCGGGAACATTTTGATTGTGTCTTCCTGAATGAGAGAATGGGGTTGGACTGGATGGCCCTTGGGGTCTCTTCCAACTCTAGGATGCTAAGGTTCGCATTTCAGAGAGTTTTGGATTTCAAAGACTCTCCGCCACCAAGCAGCTGGGGAACATGACTGGCAGCTGCGACGTTCTTTTTCCAGCTCCCCAATTATTTCCCCGCTTCCTGTGTTGATGAGGAGATGAGCAAGAGCCGAGCGGAGCCTTCTCAAAGGACACCTGCTTCTCCTTCCTTTCCTTCCTCCCTCCTTTCCTCTCTTCTTCGTTCCCTCTTTCTTGCTGCTGCTGCTGCTGCCGCCCTTTGACCCCCAGAAATCAGCAAGTGACGCAAAGTGGCATGATTTTAATCAGGAGGAATTGCAAGGGAAGCAAGTGGGGACGCAATGGCTGCTCCAAAGGGGAGAAAGGAGGGGGAAACACAGCCCACCAGGCTCTTCACGTGGGGCCACTTTGGGAATGCTAAATGGCCTCTGACAAATGGCACAGCTGCCGGGAAGCCGAGATGAAGGAGGCGCCTTGGCTCAAGGGACCGAGGATGGAAGGCCGCCGGGGCCTCTTGCGCAGAAGGGCTCTTAAAAACCCATCCTAAAAAGAGGAAAGGCTGCATTTTCACATTTATGTCACCATGCAAAGCAGATTTGCATCATTGCAAAGTTCTTAATACAAAGAATCAATGCAAATAGTGATATCGAGCTCAGCATTGATCATTAATACATTCCCCTGTCCTTGTTCTGTGTCTCTTCTTGCATTTTGATACAGGATCAGCACTCGGGCGTTTCTCGTTCTGGCTCCCAAAGTGACCCATTTGAAGTGTAATCAGGTGTCAAACAGGGATGTGTAATTGCCGCAACCTTATTCTCCATCTTCATTGCTATGATACTTCATTTGCTGATGGGAAGCTTCCCACCAGAATGGAAATCATGGCAAGCTATTTAAGCTCAGCAGACTGAAAGCCAAAACCAAGGTCACTACAACATCTGTTATAGAACTCCAATATGCTGATGATAACGTAGTCTGTGTGCACTCAGAAGAAGACCTACAAGCCACTCTAAACACCTTCGCAGAAGCATACGAGAAGCTCGGCCTCTCATTGAACATCGAGAAAACCAAAGTGCTCTTCCAACAGGCACCAGCCAATCCCTCTGCAAGGCCAGAAATATAGCTTAATGGTGCAATGTTAGAAAACGTTGACCATTTCGGGGACCAGAGATGGAAGAGGTTAAGAACTCAATGGTGAATTGGGCAAAAAACATAGGTAGATCAATTTTGCTGTCAGAATGGTCTGAGATTTGGACAAGAAAAATGAAGTTTACTTATGCTATGGACCTAAAAGAAAATTATCTAAAAATGATCCACAGATGGTATCTGACCCAAAAAAACCCCTAAGTGTAATGTATAAACAAACCAACGATAAATGTTGGAAATGTAAGACTAAGGAAGGTACATTTTACCATTGCTGGTGGACTTGTAACAAAGCAAAAGAATTTTGGAACATGGTGCATGGGGAAAGTCAGAAAAGTTTAAAAATGAGCTATTCTATTAAATCAGAGATCTATCTTTTGGGTATCTTGGACAAATAAATGTTTCAGGATATAAATAAAGAAAAATTAATTACATTTTTATCAACGGCGGCGAGAATGGTCTTTGCAAAGATGTGGAAGATGGAGAAAATACCAGACAGAAAAGATTGGTTAAACAAAGTATGGGGGATAAAAGACATGGACCAATTAACATTTTTATTGAGAAAAAACACTGGCAAGGGTATAAAAAAACTGACTAGTCAGTACTCGAAGAATATATAAACTTGAAGTACAATCCTTGAAGGAAGATATGAAAATAGAGACTTTTTAAACAAATGGGAGAGAATTAAAATGAAATAGATAAAAGAAACATGAACAGGACTAAGGGTTGAACGGAAGCTCACAAACTTTCATTTTTTCCCCTTTACCTCTCTACTCTTTTTCTATTTTTCTAAACTCTCCTACAAACATTGTTCCCACTTTCGCTGTATAAGTAGTATGAAAACTTTCAATTAAAATTATTATATAAAAAAAGAAAACGTTGACCATTTCCACTACCTTGGCAGCCACCTTTCCACAAAAGTCAACATCGACACTGAAATACAACACCGCCTGAGCTCTGCGAGCGCAGCATTTCTCCAAATGAAGCCAAGAGTGTTTGAGGATCGGGACATCCATAGGGAGGCCAAGGTGCTTGTTTATAAAGCCATTGTCCTCCCAACCCTGCTCTACGTCTGCAAAACATGGACTGTCTACAGATGTCACACTCAATTCCTGGAATTATTCCATCAGTGTTGCCTTCGAAGAATCCTGCAAATCTCTTGGGAAGACAGTAGGCAAATGTCAGCGTGCTTGAGGAAGCAAAGACCACTAGCATTGAGGTGATGCTTCTACACCATCAACTCCACTGGACTGGCCACGTTGTCCGAATGCCTAAAGATCACCATCTCCCAAACCGAACTCAAGAACAGGAAACGGAATATTGGTGGGCAGGAAAAGAGATTGAAAGATGGGCTCAGAGCCAACCTTAAAAACTGTGGCATAGACACTGAGAACTGGGAAGCCCTGGCCCTTGAGCGTTCTAATTGGAGTTCAGCTGTGACCAGCAGTGCTGCAGAATTTGAGGAGGCACAAATGGAGAGCTTAAGGGAAAAACGTGCCAAGAGGAAGGCGCGTCAATCCAATCCCGACCGAGACTGCCTTCCATCTGGAAACCGATGTCTTCACTGCGGAAGAACATGTGGGTCAAGGTCTCCACGGCCACCTACGCATTCACCGCCAAGACACTACACCTCGAGGACCATCATCCTGGAGCTATGAGGGATCGCCTAAGCAAGTAAGTTAGTCTCCCAAACAGACTAGAAACCTGCTTTTAAAAATAATGAAAAGCTGAGGTTTCTGAAGATGCTAAATTCTGTTTGGCAAATCTTATTCCAGTGACACATGGAAGATCACAAAGATCAACAAACTCAGACATTACATCACTACATGCAAAATAATCCTTGTACTTGGCCAACTGTATCCCTTTGTAGACTCGCCTTTTGCCAAAAGTACAAAAAGCACTGAAATTATTTAGAGAGGAGTAGATTTTCTCCTTCATTTGGGGTACTTTTTGAGCTGGATTCCTGCCCTGGTGGAAGGTTAGACTCGATGGCCTTTGGGGAACCCCTTCCACCCCCATGATTTTGTGAGCACGAGGAATTAAAATAAATTACAAGGTTTTATGTTTGAAACAATCAAACCATTTGGAGGCTTGGAGGGTTCTGGTTGAAGAAAAGCGTACTTGAAAAGCAAGCTTGCTTCCTTTAGTTTCAACAGCCTCTTTAAGGAAAGATAAAGCTTCCTCTCCCCTTCTGTGTGTCACATAAAGTTGTCTTTGTGTATCAGAAGGAGAAGGCCTGGCACAGAGGGATTCCTTCAGGCAAGTCCGTAACCAGCAGCCAGAAGGATGTTTTATCCGTCGTCCTGAGTGTCTTGAAACATCAGCTGAAAAACTCATCAAAAAGTCCTTTGGGGGAAAGGGGAGAAAGGGGACAGAGAGGCCATTGAAGCCTTGGCAGAAGGCTCCGTTCTTCCACGTTGGAGAGGATGGCCTCCTAAAGCAGAGTGTCTGGGTGAGTCGCCAATAGAATTGGAGGAAGCATCAGAATCACAGGCACATAGGGCTGGAAGAGACCCCAAGCGCCATCTAGTCTAACCAACTTCTGCCATGCAGAAAAACACCATCAAAGCCCCCCTGACAGATGGATATGTTGGGGTAAATAAACAAACAAAATATCTGTTGGGTAGGTAGGTGAATTATTTCCTCCTCTTACGTTCTCCCTGAGCTGTGCATGGGACTGATTGTTGTCATGGTTTGCAAAGATACTATATGTGTGCTGAGTTTGCAAGGTGTTAGGGATTCCTCTTCTTCTTCAAAGTGTTCATGAGTCAGAGGGGCAATTGGAATCTGAGGAGGAGATTTTGCAAGTACCCACATTTCAGGAGAGGTGAAAGGAAACAGAGCACATGTACGACGTCATAGGCATCACTGAAACCTGGTGGGATGACTCCCATCACTGGAATGTAGCCATTGAGGGCTATAACCTCTTTCACAGAAATAGAACAAAGGGGAGAGGAGGGGGAGTAGCTTTATATGTCAAAAACAGTTACGTTGCAGAAGAAATGCAAGACTGTAATCTGGGAAACCAGCTTGAAAGCATCTGGATAAGAATCAAGGGAACCAGGACTCAAAAAGATCTTGTCGTGGGTGTCTACTACAGACCTACGAACCAGGATATAGAAGTTGATGAAGCCTTTTGTCAACAGCTGACCAAACAGGCACAAAGAAGAGATGTAGTAGTCATGGGTGACTTCAACTATCCTGATATCTGCTGGAAAACAAACTCGGCCAAGAGCACAAAGTCCAACAAATTCCTCACTTGCCTTGCAGACAATTTTATGGTCCAGAAGGTAGAGGAGGCAACAAGGGGATCAGCAACTCTTGATCTAATCTTAACAAATGTGGAAGAGCTGATCAATACAGTAGAAGTCGTCGGATCTTTAGGGGCAAGTGACCATGTGCTCCTGCAGTTTGTGATACAATGGAAGGCTGAAACTAAGACAAGTCAAACACGCATTCTGGACTTTAAGAGAGCTGACTTCCAAAAAATGAAGGAAATACTGAGTGGCATTCCATGGACGCCAATATTAAAAGACAAGGGAGTTAACGATGGATGGGAGTTTTTTAAAAGTGAAATACTCAAGGCGCAAATGCAAACAGTGCCAACAAAGAAAAAAAATATGGCACGTGTGAAGAAGCCAGAATGGATGTCCAAAGAACTTCTAACTGAGCTAAAACTCAAAAGTGACATGCACAAGAAGTGGAAAAGGGGAGAAATCACCAAAGAAGAATTCAAACGTATAGCCAACTCCTGTAGGGAAAAGGTTCGCAAGGCTAAAGCGCAAAATGAGCTCAGGCTTGCCAGGGACATTAAAAACAACAAAAAAGGCTTTTTTGCTTACGTTGGTAGAAAAAGGAAGAAAAAGGAGGCGATAGGGCCTCTGCGAGGAGAAGATGGGGTGATGGCGACAGGGGACAGGGAAAAGGCAGAACTGCTTAATGCCTTCTTTGCCTCGGGCTTCTCACAAAAAGAAAGCCATCTTCAACCTCAACAACATGAAATGGACGAAGGATTTGGGGAAATCCAACCCCAAATAGGGAAACAAGTTGTCCAGGAACACCTGGCCGCTCTAAATGAATTCAAGTCCCCAGGGCCAGATCAGCTACATCCAAGAGTACTGAAGGAACTAGCAGAAGTTATTTCAGAACCACTGGCGATCATATTTGAGAGTTCTTTGAGAACGGGAGAAGTCCCAGCAGATTGGAGGAGGGCGAATGTGGTCCCTATCTTCAAGAAGGGAAAAAAGAACGACCCAAACAATTACCGTCCGGTCAGCCTCACATCGATACCAGGCAAGATTCTGGAAAAGATCATTAGGGAAGTGGTCTGCGAACACTTAGAAACAAATGCGGTCATTGCTAATAGTCAACACGGATTTACCAAAAACAAGTCATGCCAGACTCATCTGATCTCTTTTTTCGACAGAGTTACGAGTTGGGTCGATACAGGGAATGCTGTGGATGTAGCCTACCTGGATTTCAGTAAGGCCTTCGACAAAGTCCCCCACGACCTTCTGGCAAACAAACTAGTAAAATGTGGGCTAGACAAAACTACGGTTAGGTGGCTCTGTAATTGGCTAAGCGAACGAACCCAAAGGGTGCTCACCAATGCATCGTCCTCATCTTGGAAAGGAGTGCTGCAGGGCTCCGTCCTGGGCCCGGTTCTGTTCAACATCTTTATTAACGACTTAGACGAAGGGTTAGAAGGCACGATCATCAAGTTTGCAGATGACACCAAACTGGGAGGGAGAGCCAACACTCCAGAAGAAAGGAGCAGAATTCAAAACGATCTTGACAAACTAGAGAGATGGGCCGAAACTAACAAAATGAAGTTCAACAGCGACAATGCAAGATACTTCACTTCGGCAGAAAAAATGGAAATCAAAGATACAGAATGGGGGACGCCTGGCTAGAGAAGCAGTACATGTGAAAAAGACCTTGGAGTCCTCGTGGACAACAAGTTAAACATGAGCCAACAATGTGATGCGGCAGCTAAGAAAGCCAACGGGATTCTGTCCTGCATCAATAGGGGAATAGCGTCTAGATCCGGGGAAGTCATGCTCCCCCTTATTCTATTCTGCCTTGGTCAGACCACACCTGGAATCACACTGTGTCCAATTCTGGGCACCACAGTTGAAGGGAGATGTTGACAAGCTGGAAAGCGTCCAGAGGAGGGCAACTAAAATGATTAAGGATCCGGAGAACAAGCCCTATGAGGAGTGGCTTAAAGAGCTGGGCATGTTTAGCCTGCAGAAGAGAAGGCTGAGAGGAGACATGATAGCCATGTACAAACAGAGCCGGCCCTAGGTATTTTTCAAGTGTAGGCGAACAGAATTTTGGCGCCCCCCCCCCCAAACCAATCACTGAAAAATAAAAGCGTTGGATAAGCGAAAATGTTGGATAATAAGGAAGTATAAAGGAAAAGCCTATAAAACATCAAATTACATTATTATTTTAAAAATTAAGCACCAAAACATCATGTTTTACAACAAATCAATAGAAAAAGCAGTTCAATACATGGTAATGTTATGTAGGAATTACTATATTTGCAAATTTAGCACTAAACATTGAACAGGGATATAGGGCAGTGTGGACTTAGATAACCCAGATAGCCCTCAGTATTAAAAAAAAAACTCTAAAATCAGGACAATAAATAAAGAACAACACTCTGAAAACAGAAGAAATCCAGACAGTAAACAATCAGGGACAGCTAACTCCTCCCAAAAAAAGATTCTCCCAGGCAAGAAGAAGCCAGGCCTTGAAGCCACAGGGCCATTAAATGCTAATCAAGGTGATTAATTACAACATTCACACCTGCTTCAAAGAAAAGTTCTTTCTCCCACCCTGGACCTTCTACAGATATATAAACCCCACATACCTAGCTTCCAAGTTCCTACAGACCTCACAGTCTCTGAAGGCCCCAAAGGTGGGCTTGCGTGGTGCGAAGGTGGGTCTGCACCGGCCGGAAGGCCCAGCGCGGCCGCTGGAAGGCCCGAAAGAGAAGGAGGTGGAGAGTGGTGCCCTCCTCCCAGGACGATGGTGCCCCCGGGACGATGGCGCCACAGGCAAATGCCTATTTCGCCTTATGGTTGGACCGCCTCTGTGTACAAATATGTGAGGGGAAGTCATAGGGAGGAGGGAGCAAGCTTGTTTTCTGCTGCCCTGCAGACTAGGACACGGAACAATGGCTTCAAAGTACAGGAAAGGAGATTCCACCTGAACATCAGGAAGAACTTCCTCACTGTGAGGGCTGTTCGGCAGTGGAACTCTCTCCCCCGGACTGTGGTTGAGGCTCCTTCTTTGGAGGCTTTTAAGCAGAGGCTGGATGGCCATCTGTCGGGGGTGCTTTGAATGCGATTTCCTGCTTCTTGGCAGAATGGGGTTGGACTGGATGGCCCATGAGGTCTCTTCCAACTCTACTATTCTATGATTCTATGATTCTATGAGCAGAGACCTCATTCAGCTAGAATAGCTGCCAGAAATGCTAAAGTAATTGGGAACCGCCCTAGCAGCTGTGGCATGGGAGAACTCAGGGCTATAAATCAGAAGTAGGAATAGTCAGCTTTCACTGGTAACAAACAACTCTGATGCTTAAGCCTTCGCTCCCTTTGTACCTGCTTCAAGTTTGCATTTGGGAAACTGCTCCTAAGGATTTATTGTTGTTTCTTTGTCTGAAGTAAGACTGCTGCTTTATTTGGGAATTTATCAGAGACTTAAGAACTGTATCTGCATTAAGACTTCTTTGCGTTCTTTTGCATTATACAACTGTGTGTGCTGTTCTTTATGTTTTGAAGCAGTTTTCATTTACTTACAACATTGTTTTAAGGCTATTCTTGAGAGACAAATCAGGACACTACCTGACAGGCCATTCCACCTTTATTTATAGAGGATTTAACCAGATGTCAATGCATCATATTCCACTGTTGACCAACTCTTACTGTCAGAAAATTCGTCCTCATGTTTAAGTGGAATCTCTTTCTCGCAAATTTAATCCATTGTGTCCTAGCCTCTAACGCAGCAGAAAACAAGCCTTCTCCATCCTCAATATGATATCCTTCAAATAATTAAACACAGCTATTGTGTTCCCTCCAAGTTAAACATATCCAGCTCCTTAAGCCGCTCATCGTTGGGATTCCTGGTTTTCAGACCTTTGGCTGTTGTGCCGTTCCTTCTTTGGGTACGGCTTGTTCATCCCCTTCTTGAATTTTGATGCCCAGAACTGAACACAGGGCTATTATACCAGGTATGATCTGACCAAAGCAGAAGAGAGTGGGATGTGGACATTAAACTCCAATTGATGCAGCCTAGATTTGCATTGGCACTCTTGACTCGTGCTCAGCTTGTAGTCTATTAAGACTCTTAGATCTCTTTCACTTGGCGTGCTTTCAAGCCAAGTGTCACTCATCCTATATCTGTGCCTAAGTGTAGTACATTTCCCCCTGTTAAACTTCACTTTGGATTCCTTTCACCTGTGATCTCACCTTTTCACTGGCAAATTCCATTGCTGAACAGCTCTTGCTGTCAGAAAGTTCTTCCTAATGTTTGAGTGTAATCATTTTTTCCCTGCAATGGTCTATCACAATGCTAATATACACTTAGTAAATACACAACTATAGAAGCTATTTTACGAAGCTCATGCTCACGTTATGTTGATTTTTGCCCCTTACTGTCCATAATCTCTCTATATATAAATGTAATGTGCATAATTGGGACCGAGCTAACAACAAAACCACTGGGCTAACAACAAAACCACTGGGCCAAATCACACCAAATTTGGCCACAAAACTAATAACTTTCCAAGGAGTGACCATCAAAACAAAAAGGAAAGAAAACACCATGCCCGTATGTAGAAAGCAGCTAGGTTTTTAAGCTGCAATTCAGTACAATTCAAGCTGGCCAAACAAGGATTCCCCTACAAAGGAAATAGCCAGGCTTCAAAGCGGCTCTTTGATTGAGGGTGCTACTCCAGCTCGCCAAACAAGGATTTCCCTAGGTATAACACAGCCAGGCATTGAAGCTGCAAGGCTATTCAATGCAATTCAACAAGAGCAACAAAGGATTAACCTTGGTAGAAGGCTGCCAGGCTTTGAAGCAGCGATACTACTCTACTATTGAAGCTGACCAATCAAAGATTCCCCTAGGTAGCAAGCAGCCAGGCTTTGAAGCAGCATGGCTATTTGTTGCAATTCTAGCAGCCCAAAAAACCATTCGCCAGAACGCAAGTACCCAGGCTTCAAAGCAGCAATCCTATTCTGTTGCATTCCGGCTCACCAAACAAAGGTTCCCATAAGAAGAAAATGGCCAGACTTTGTGGCTACAAGGCTATTTACTGCTATTCCACCTGCCAACGAAGGATTCCCATACACCACAGCAACACGTGGCCGGGCACAGCTAATACTATATAACCACACTTCTACTTCTTGGAGGTCTCTCATTCACGGGGTTTCCATTAGTCAAGGTGATAGCAGTAAACAACAACAACAACAAAAAGAAGAAGAAGAAATATCCTTCCCAATCTCTTCTGTGCTGATCGATCTCCGTGCCGATGGCCAGCCGAAGTCATCATGCCCTTCAATGAGCCAAGACGTCGGCGCCAGGGTCTCCCGGGGGAATAATCATAGTTTTGTCTGCAGATAATCTCTCATGAACGTTTACTCCTAAATTGGAAGATTATGGATCATAATCACATAAGGCTATTTGTTCTAGTTAAGTGGAGACGCCGCCGCTCGGGCTAATGGCGCTGTGTGCCATTTCCCGCACGGTCCCTTTTGTCCAAGGAAACATCACACAGAGATCTCCTGGAGACCTTTCCCTCTTCGCCGTGTCCAAGGATTGATTGATTGACCGATTGAATGAATAGCCTGCTTTTCTCCCAATTGCACAGCCAGCGCGGTGCAGTGATTTGGGCGCTGGACTTGATTGCATCTATTTTAAGCATGGGCCAACTTCAGCTCTACCTCCAGGTATTTTGGACTTCAACTCCCACAATTCCTAACAGTGAGAAGTCCAAAACACCTGGAGGGAGGGTTGAAGTTACCCCATGCCTAATCTATATTGTGGAATTAATGCAGTTTGAGACCTCTCTACCTGCTGCTGCTCAATGGTATGGCAGATTTGAAGTGTGTAGATTTTGAGCACACTAGAAAAGGTTCAAGACCTTAAAGGTGCAACTCTCTCAGATCCACAGCATTGAACCGTGGCAGTTAAAGTGGTGTTGAAATACACTGATTTGGCATGATAGGACTCTGCAGACCTGGATTCAAATCCCTGCTCCCCATGAAAACCCACTAAGTGGCCTTGGGTGAGTCACACTCTCTCAGCCTCAGAGGAAGGCAAAGGTGGGCCCCCTCCAACAAATCTCACCAAGAAATTGTGATAGGTTTGTGTTACTGTCGCCGTAAGGGCCAGGCTGTGGTGCAGCTGGCTAGTAAACAACTGCAATATATCACTACTGACCAAGAGGTCATGAGTTCAAAACCCAGGTCGGGTTAAGCCCCCAACCATTAAATAGCCTGGCTTGCTGTTTACCTAAGCAGCCCGAAAGAAAGTTGCATCTGTCAATTAGGAAATTTAGGTATGCATTATGCGAGAGGCTAATTTAACTAATTTACAACACCATAAAACTGCCAGCAGCACGCAGAAAAGAATGAGGAAGTACAGCACTCGGTGTCACTGGTAGATGATGAAGCACCAGCTCCCCCTGTGGCCGGAATCGAGCCTATCCTCATGAAGTTGGAAATGTTAAAATTGCCTCTGTGTGTGTCTATATTGTATGTTGTTTGTCTGATGGCATTGAATGTTTGCCATATATATGTTCATTGGAATCCGCCCTGAGTCCACTTCAGGGTGAGAAGGGCAGAATATAAATACTGTAAGTAAATAAATAAATAAGTTGCTTTGGGTCCCCGTTTAGAGAGAAAAAGTAGGATATAAATAACAACAACAACAACAACAACAACAACAATAATAGAGGAGGAAGTTGGACATGACTTGAAGGCATGCATCAACAATAACAATCCAAGACTTTCTTGACAATATTTTTTCAGAGGGAGTTCAGGTTTCCGTTCCAAATGGCAGCGTTGCTTCCAAGCTTTTGCCAACTCGTTTGGGTGGCATCACCGACTTTACCAACTTGGTTCCAGAGCTGTAACCCATCACATGTGGTTAGCAAAGGGTGCTGAATCTGACCACCTGCAACATTTAAAAATAAAAAAATTATACATTTCAGGATGAGGGTGAGTCAGCTCCTCGGCAAGGGTTACGGTATTATTGGTGATTGTGTAAATATTTCAGGAGATGCACGGGGAAGTCATGAATAGGAGATGAGGGCGCTTATTCTCAATCGGTCTAAGATCGCGGCAGCTCAGTGGGATGAAAGGAAATGCAACCCAGATCTCTGGGCCTTTGGAAGAAATGTCTGGGCAGAGGAAGGGAGCAAATCAAATTCATTCAATTGTGTTGCTGAGAGCTGTATGACCATGTTCCAGTAGCATCCTCTCCTGATGTTTTGCGTGCATCTGTGGCTAATGGCATCCTCAGAGGTTCTGTTGGCAGTGAAGCAAGCAGAGTGTATATATCTATATATATAAAAGGGTAATGAAATTTCGGCCTAGGACAAAACAACAAAACTACACATCCCAGAAACACTAAACTTGGCAGCACAACCCCTCATCCATGACTCTACGTTCATACAACAAAAAGAAAAGAAAAATAAAGTCCTAATTAGAGGGAGAGGAAGAATTGTTTTTATCCAATTGCTGCCAGTTAGAAGGCTAAGCTCTGTCAGGCGAAAACCTTTACTCTTTACCTTAACTACCACCAATGCCTCAATACTTTATTTCCCATACCACCATACTTTACCACAGCAACGCGTGGCTGGGCACAGCTAGTATATATATATATATCTGTGGAATAATGTCCAAGGTGGGAGAAAGAACCCTTATCTATTTAAAGCAAGTGTGAATGTTGCAATTAGTATTGAGTAGCCATGGAGCTGCAAAGTCCATAAGTGAAGGTATCTGCATAGAGGTAGCCTGGTTGTTGTTGCTTGGAGGCATCATCTCTTTGGGAGGTGTTAACTGGCACTTGATTGTTTGTTCACTGGAGTTCTCCTGTTTCTGGGAGATGTTCTTTATTTGTTGTCTTGATTCTGGTGTATTTTAATACTGGTAACCAGATTGGGTTCATTTTCACGGTTTCCTCCTTTCTATTGAAACTGTTCTCATGCTTGTGCCAGTTAACACCTCCCAAACAGATTATGGCTCCAGGCAACAACAGCCAGGCTACCTGATTGACTTTGCAGCTTTATGCCTACTCAATGCTATTCAAGTTTGCTAACTGCAACATTCCCATTTTCTTCAAACAGACAAGTATTCTTTCTCCCACAGATAAATAATATATACACTCCACTTGCTTCACTGCCAATAGACCTCTGCAGATTCCATTATCCACAGATGCAGGTGGAATGCCAGGAGACAATGCTACTGGAATGCTCACTGCAACCCAATGAGCATTCCGGCCATGAAAGCCTTTGACAATTCAAATTCATTTTAGTTGCCTCCCGTCCCATCATACATCGTCACTTCCAGCCTGTCACTCTCTTGAATGTGTGCAGCTGGGCCAGTTCTGGTTCACCCTTCATCTATATACTGAAAAATCACAGCTGAAATGTCTGCTGCCAGTATCTATCAATGGAACATGATTGCAATTGGCTCTTCACATTCACCGGGGTTCGGGGCTCGCTAAAGTGGGAAAAACTTGAATTAAAAATGCACAACGTCAACATTATTTTCGAGCCTGAAACCTTTGTATTAGTTCTCATTCATAAAAGAAAGAGACCAATCAGAGTTTGGAAAGGAACTGTTTACTAATGAAGAACACCTTATGGGAAAAATATATATAAAGGATTATACTGAAGATGGAAATGGAAACAGAACTGGTAAAGGATTGGATGATTAAATGGGCACAACATAGAACTAGATCAGGCCTGGGCCAACTTAGGCCCTCCAGGTGTTTTGGACTTCAACTCCCACCATTCCTAACAGCCTAGAAGACAAGACTTTTATAAACAAAGGGAGGATTCACAGGTCTGTCAAAGATCAGCCCTCCTCCGGGGGAAAAGGGAAAATAAAACTGTACCTGGTGGGAAAGTGAAACAGAATGTGTTCTTTTCATTGCATGAGTCAGGAAAGGCTTTATAAAAGACAAGGGAGGGCTTTTTACCTCAGTGTGGTCAACACTGGATTTTCATGCCAGTCTTGCTTCCAAGTGGATTTCTAGTTTCATGGTTCCTGTTTTGCCAAGTTCCTGTTCTAAGTTTTGGGATCTTAAGCAGCCTTGTTCTTGTGGAGTTTGCAACCTTGTTCCTTGTGTTTTTTTTATCTTTGTACCTGGAAATTGATGGTCTAATTCTTTCCTATTTGAAGATATCTATTTGACTATACTGTTTGCATCTTTTTTATTGCTTTGCTTTCATATATTCTTAAATAAACTGCTTGCTGTTGATTGTCGCACCTCAGATTAAGTTCACCTTGCTATAGATACCCAGTCAGACACACAGGTAATCTTTTGAAGTTTTTATTAAGCAAAGCAAAATATAAATCAAGCAATCAATCAAAAGGTAGTTCAAAGTTGTAGTGAAAGAATCAATGGGTCCAAGAGATTCACAAAGTACATAAATGTCTATTAATCCAAAAGGCTAGGTCCATAGATTCAAAGAGCATAGCAGGAACAATAATCCATAAGGCAAAGAATTAGTCCATAGAGTCCAAAGCACAAGATCCAAGAATCCAAGATAATCCACAAGGTGAAGAATCAGTCCATAGAGTCCAAGAACAAGGTCCAAGAATCCAAGATAAACCACAAGGCAAAGAGTCCAAAGAACAAGGTCCAAGAATCCAAGAACGCTGGCTAGGTAGAACTTCCACACAGATGAAGCGATGAAATTGCACTGACAAAGAATAGTCTGTGAAAGCATGCTTTAATAACAACTTAGGAATGCTTTCCTCTTCCCACAGCTAGATTCACGTTTGCGTGCCAAACGCTCACTTCTACGGACCTGGGAACCCATCCAAGACAAACGGTCCTCTCTAGATAACTCCTCGTTATCTTGCACCTGGTCAGAAGCTAAACCGTCATCCTCATTATTTTCCAAGGCTGAAGTCTCTCCCTCAATATTTCTCATGTCAGCTTGACCGTTATCTGTTTCTCCTGGAATCAGCAGCTCATCCTGCAACTGCATGTCTGAGCTAGCTTCTGCCTCAGACTGCTGATCTTGAATCTCAAATCCAGAATCCCCAGAATCCCCTCCATCTTCATCTAGAATCTGGCCAGCCTGTGGCTGGGATACAACATTGATACTCAATTGGTGTAGTGTTTAAGGGTAGAGGGGTTTATGAATATGTAAATTCAAAATAAAACATATTAATCAAAAATTTAATTATACCCGGAATACATATATTAAAAAAAAGAAAATTGGGAACCGTTAACCATCTACTTGGAAAATCTAAAAACAATGACTGGCTTCTTAAATTGAATAAAGTACATTGAACTGAGAAAAGGCTCAAGTTGAACAGCAATTGGTGGAAAGAATCTTCCAACATTATGGAGAACACATGGTGGTGTTGCCTCTACCCACGGACATCAAGTTTCCTATCTTCTTTTCCATTGCTAAGTTTTTGCAAATACAAATAATGATCTATATACCAAAATAAATAAAAATAATATTCTAGAAATGTCATTTTTTAACCTGAGAGAACAGTTCTTTAGGTCCTCAATTTTTTTCACTTTCATAGCAAATGTGAAGCGCTGACTGTATTTGTTTATACATCAAAACGGAGCTTATGGTTAATGAGAAATGCCACTGAAACCACATGTGGCTCAAACACATCCAATACCCAAGATTAAAATAGCATGAAATGGCCTGCAAAATTAAAACATGAAGGATAAATTTAGTATGTCTCTCAAAGTTATAATCCAAACAGGAACAGTGCTAAGTCCTACAAAGCAGCAAATAATAATAATAATAATAATAATAATAATAAGTTTTTTTTTCATGTCAGGAGCAACCGGAGTTGCTTTTGGAGTAAGAGAATTGGCCATCTGCAAGGACGTTGCCCAGGGGACGCCCGGATGTTTTGATGTTTTTACCAGCCTTGTTGGAGGCTTCTCTCATGTCCTCGCATGGAGCTGGAGCTGATAGAGGGAGCTCATCTGCGCTCTCCCTGGGTGGGATTCGAACCTGGCAGCTTTCAGGTCAGCAACCCAACCTTCAAGTCACAAGGCTTTTATCCCCTAGGCCATCGGAGGCTCCTATAATTTTATTTATATCCCGCCTCCATCTCCCCTGAAGGGAACTCGGGGCGGCTCACAAATAATATTAGATAAAAACAGTGACAATAACAGTACATCAGTAAACAAAACCATACATCAAATTATAAAAATTTAAACATTAACCTATAAGAATAAAAACACACTTAATAAACACGGAATTAAAAACAGCGAAGTTGAGTAATAGACTAGCTAAAGTGCACTTTGTTATAAGTTGTAAACTCAAGATAACAGATAAAGTGCTACAAATTCATTGGAGATTGATTTGGGATGGGAAAGACCCTAAGTAATATCAAGTTAACCAGGAGAAGTGTGGCCGATGCAGGAAAAGTCAAGGAACATAATTAATTATGGGGATGGGCGGTCTTTAACCAAAGGCCTGCGTGAGGAGCCAGGTTTTCAGTCCACACAAAGTACACTTCCTAGCAGGAAACAGCAGGAAGCCACAAGGTACAAGAACAAGACTCAAGGTAATCCAAGAACTGTAATCCACACGGCAAGGAATCAGCAAGGTCCAACTGGAAACAAGGTACACAAGGCAAGAGACACTTGGAATCTGCAAGGCAAAATTTTGGCTGGAATATCACGGAAACAAGAGCACGGAGACAGAGATCTTTCTCACTTGAATAGCAAAGTTGACACCTCTGCAATGCACAGGGAGCCAGGAATATTTAAGGAGAATTCAAGGCTATATTTCAAATGGGAGCTGAGGAGCGCAGTTCTTCTCATGTGAAAGTTGCTCATTAGTGAACCTAACTGTGAACTGTGAACCTAACGCTGGCTCCGTCTCAGAACCTCCCTTTCGCCTCGGCTTTGCGTAAACATTCTCAGTCTATCAAAATCATCAGTCTTCTCCTCTGGCCTAACAAGCCCATCTGGCTGAACTGTCCTTGACTGGCCATCGGAATGTTCCTCTGCAGAAACCAATTCAGGTGCCTGCAACTGCATTGCAGGCCTATAGTCAAAGTCTTGGATTCTGACTCCAACGCAGGCTGAGCTACAACAAATACTCTAATGCAAAAGTCCTCCATCCATATTCCTGTTACCAATTTTGTGGCTTTGAAGGGAGAGAAGAGCAGCCAGGCATAGTATCATGTCTTGGTCCCAATGTCTGGTGAGAAGCCCTCTCTTCATACCAACTGCTGGAGGGAGAGAAGAGCAGCCAAGCATAGGTCCATTACACCATGTAACATGATTTGAAAAAATGCCCTGTTCCTGGTTTGAAAGCATTATTTCCTGTTTAATTGTGAAATACAGTAGCGTCTCACTTATCCAACATAAAAGGGCTGGCAGAACGTTGGATAAGTGAAAATGTTGGATAATACGGAGGGATTAAGAAAAAGCCTATTAAATGTCAAATTACGCTATGATTTTACAAATTAAGCACCAAACACATCATGTTTTGCAACAAATCGACAGAAAAACCAGTTTAATACACGGTAACGTTATGTAGTACTAATTACTGTATTTATAAATTAAGCAACAAAACATTGCAATATATTGAGAACATTGACTAAAAAAAATTGTTTACTAACACATTGACTACAAATAAAGATAGAATTGTATAAAATGAACTTACAGTAGCAACATTGTTGGAAATTAAATCCATAAAAAGCTCCATTTTTTTCTGCCTAGAGAAACAACCGTGGGTTGGGGCAGGAGGCAAACTGCGTTGGATAATCCAGAACGTTGGATAAGCGAGTGTTGGATAAGTGAGACTCTACTATACTTACTTTGAAAGGAGATGTTCTATTCCAGGAACTTTGTTTTTGTGGTTGCCACAAACTATGTTGAATTGGTTGAGACTCGATAAGATAGTCACGGAAAAAATTAGGCATATCCGATCGATGAAAAAGATGTTTCAATTCTCGTTTCTAAAGTAGGGGCTCTGGCGCTTCGATATAGAAAGTATTTCCGATTTTTTCACCCAAAAATTTTGGATATTTCCGAAAATTCGTAATGATTCTAAATGTTTCTAAAATGGTGGACGCGCATGCGCAATCGCTACACACCGGGCTTGTATGGCAATCTTCCATGTGGACGCAGAGGACGTTAACCCCCACCTTTGCATCCATCGTGGAAGCTTCTGATTGGCCGGGGAGCGGCAGCCATGTTTAATATATAAAAATATATTTTAAAAAATTTGGGGGGGGGGGGGAATTAACGAAACATTAAGAGACAATTAGAGAATGGGCCAACATTGGTTCGAATTACATTGCTGGTTGCGCTGTGAGACAATGTCTTGGAATGCGTCTCAAAAAGCGAGAACAATCCGAAATAATTCCGATATACGATTCAAAACGATTTTTTGGACATGTCTAGAAAAAATATAGCAAAAATGTGCTGCAGGATGTCCCGACAAAACAAAGTTTTTACAGTTTAATAAATTTAACCCATGTTCATATGATAGAACAAATGAGAAAATGACATTTATAACCCAGGAACAAAAACTGTGTTGCATAGTGTTATGCTTTGGTTTTGATATCTGGTGAGAAGTCATATTTCCATTCATACGAGGCACAAGCAAACTTGGGCCCTCCAGGTGTTTTGGACTTCAACTCCCACAATTCCTAACAGCCTACCGGCTGTTAAGAATTGTGGGAGTTGAAGTCCAAAACACCTGGAGGGCCCAAGTTTGCCCATGCCTGATCCATACCAACTGACTTTGGTGGGAGAGAAGAGCATCCAAGCATGCTTTGGTTTCAATATCTGGAGTGAAGCCCCATCAGAGGCAGAATCTTCTTGACTTAATCCCCTTCCCTTTCCTTTATGCTTTCTGTCTTATTTAGATGCTAAGCCTGAGGACAGGGAGATGTCAAACTCACTGTTTTTAAGCCACTCTGGGAGCCTTTTTTTGGCTGAAAGATGGAGGAGGTATAAATGCTCCAAATAAAATGTAAAAATAGAATCTATTGAGACGGTGCCGCAGGGCAATCTGTAGCTTTTGCCAGCCAGTGTATTGGAGCGGGAGGGAGGGAAATCTTTGGCCGATTTGGATTGCCAGCACAACCAAGAATGGGTTGGACTACAACTCACAGCTGTCATGGCTAATGGTGGGAGTTGAAATCCAAAACACCTGGAGGGACCAAGTTTGCCCATGCCAGCCTTATGGGATTTTCATGCTGTGCTTTGCCATGCTCGTGCCCTGCCTGCCCTCCTTCTCTCACATTTCCCCGCTCCTGGCACCAGCTCCGAAGCTTGGCGCTGCCACTTTGCCTGGGCATCGGCCAAGAGAACAGCTCATCGTGAGTCAGGCCAATGCTTCCCCGCTTCTCCGTATCGGAACTGACCCTTTCTGACCAAAAAACGCACCGCCAGCATCAAGGAAGCATTTTTGCAAGAGGCAGAAAAGGACCTTTTGCCAAATTTTAAAAAGAGCCAAAAGCCTAAATATAGATTCCGATTGTCTCATGCCCGTCTCGCTTCTCCTCACCATTTGCTGAATGGCTGGGGTGCCACAGAAAGCTGCTTTTCAAAAGGTTGGGGAACTTGTTTTTGTTGCTGATAAGAAGCGAATGAGTTCTAAGATTGGATCTACACTGCGGTATCATGCAGTTTCGAACTGCATGATATGGCTACTGTATAATGCAATTTAACTGCATTGTACTGCATTATTATTATTATTATTATTATTATTATTATTATTATTATTATTATTATTATTAGCTTGGGGACCCGGCCTTGCCTCAAGGGCGGTTTCCAACATAGCAAAGAAACCATACAACAACTTAAAACCATATAACAACAAAACTTAATACAATAATGAGCATAAGTACATTAATCATACTATTATTATTAAAACATATTACAGTAGAGTCTCACTTATCCAACATTCACTTATCCAACGTTCTGGGTTATCCAACCCATTTTTGTAGTCAATGTTTTCAATGCATCGTGATATTTTGGTGCTAAATTCATAAATACAGTAATTACTGCGTAGCATTACTGCATATTGAACTACTTTTTCTGTCAAATTTGTTGTATAACATGATGTTTTGGTGCTTAATTTGTAAAATCATAACCTAATTTGATGTTTAATAGGCTTCTCCTTAATCTCTCCTTGTTATCCATATATTCGCTTATCCAACGTTCTGCCGACCCGTTTATGTTGGATAAGTGAAACTCTACTATATATGATATGGTTAGTGTATAATGCAATTTAACTGCATTGTACTGCATTATTATTATTTATTATTTATTTATTACAATATTTATATCCCGCCCTTCTCACCCAACAGGGAACTCAGGGCGGCTTACAATAAAACGCATATATAAAAAGTATACAGTGCAATATAAATCAGTTAAAAATTATTATTAACTTACATCAGTATTCATAAAACACATTATAAAATACAGGTAGGCGTATAATAATAATAATAATAATAATAATAATAATAATAATAATAATAATAATAATAATAATAATATTGAGTCATATAATATAATAATATAATGTGTCATAATAAAATAATAATAACTAGCTTGGGGACCCGGCATTGCCTCAAGGGCGGTTTCCAACATAGCAAAGAAACCATACAAACCATATAACAACAAAACATAATACAATAATGAGCATAAGTACATTAAACATACTATTATTATTAAAACATATTATTAAAATATATTATTATTATTAGTAGTAGTATTTTATTATGACACAGTAAACAAGATAGACATGCTGGATTTTGTATCACAAAACCACAAGTCGAACACTTCCCAAGTGTCTAGGATTGTGTGATGTATTTTCGGATGATGTGCGCAGATCCCAGTTGGGTGGCCTTTTGCAGTTGGCAGATCGTAATTTTGTCAATGTCTATTGTTTCCAAATGCCAGCTGAGATCTTTTGGCACGGCACCCAGTGTACCGATCACCACCGGGACCACCTGCACTGGTTTCTGCCAGAGTCTTTGAAGTTCAATCTTGAGGTCCTGATAGCGGCTGAGTTTTTCCTGTTGTTTTTCATCAATGCGACTGTCACCTGGGATGGCAACATCAATGATCCAAACCTTTTTCTTTTCCACAACTGTGATGCCTGGTGTGTTGTGTTCCAGAACTTTGTCAGTCTGGATTCGGACATCCCACAGTATCTTTGCATGTTCATTTTCCAATACTTTTGCAGGTTTGTGATCCCACCAGTTCTTTGCTGCTGGCAGGTGGTACTTGAGGCATAAGTTCCAATGAATCATTTGGGCCACATAGTGGTGCCTCTGTTTGTAGTCTGTCTGTGCAATTTTCTTACAGCAGCTGAGGATATGATCAATGGTTTCGTCAGTTTCCTTGCACAGTCTGCATTTTGGGTCATCAGCTGTTTTTTCGATCTTGGCCTTCATTGCCTTTGTCCTGATGTCTTGCTCCTGGGCTGCAAGGATCAGGCCTTCTGTCTCCTTCTTCAGGGTCCCATTCGTGAGCCAGAGCCAGGTCTTCTCCTTATCACCTTTTCCTTCAATTTTGTCAAGGAACTTTCCATGCAGTGTTTTGTTGTGCCAGCTGTCAGCTCTAGTTTGTAGTGCGGCTTTCTTGTACTGATTTTTTGTCTGCTGTGCTTTGAGGAGTTTCTGATTTTTGACTTCAATCAAAGCAGGTTCTTCACTTTGCTTTACATATTCTGCCAGGGCATGTTCTTCTTCTTTGACTGCTTGTTTTACTTGTAAGAGTCCTCTGCCCCCTGATCTTCTAGGCAGATATAGCCGCTCAACATCACTGCGGGGGTGCAGTGAGTGATGAATGGTCATGAGTTTTCTTGTTTTTCTGTCCAAATTGTCCAGTTCCACCTGTGTCCAGTTTATGATGCCAGCAGTATATCTTATGACAGGTATGGCCCAGGTGTTTATGGAAACTCCTTCCCCACCAAACTCTGCCACTTGCGTCCTCAACGCAGCATTTTGGCAACGCTACGCA
Source organism: Anolis carolinensis (assembly GCF_035594765.1). Classification (NCBI taxonomy): domain Eukaryota; kingdom Metazoa; phylum Chordata; class Lepidosauria; order Squamata; family Anolidae; genus Anolis; species Anolis carolinensis. The sequence continues at coordinate 249,760,224 of NC_085844.1, forward strand.
GCTGCGGGAAGGGGTGACCGGCTGGTTGAGGATGCAAGCAGCAGAGTTTTGTGGGGAAGGAGTTGCCAATCTCATTCATCGCTATGATAAATGCCTAGATTTGAATGGCGACTATATTGAGAAGTGGTGTTTGGATGTGGCTTTCAACTGCATATGGTAAATGTTTTCTCCTATACTTTGTTCATTTTTAATTCCAAAACCTAATCTACTTTCTGGATAACCCTTGTACAAATATCATTCCCGTTCCGACTCTCTATGGGACTGGAATGGAATCCCATGAATGTATGAGGGCCGAAGTGACTGACCATTGGTGCTTTAGACCTCTCTCTCTCTGGCTGCATCTACACTCTATAATGAATACAATCTGACATCACTACCATGGCTCAAACCTATGGAATCCTGGGAGTTGTAGTTTTGCTAGGTCTTTGGCTTTCTCTGCCAAGGAGCTCTTACAGTGAGGGAGTTCTTCTTAATGTCCAGGTGGAATCTCCTTCCTTTCCTGTAGTTTGAAGCCATTTCTCCATTGCGTCCTAGTCTCCAGGGCAGCAGAAAACAAGCTTCCTCCTTCCTCCATATGACTTCCCCTCACAGATTTATACATGGCTATCATGTCTCCTCTCAGCCTTCTCTTTAAGTCGCTCCTCATATGGCTTGTTCTCCAGACCCTTGATTATTTTGTCACCTTCCTCTGGACACATTCCGGCTTGTCAACATCTCCCTTCCATTGTGGTGCCCAGAATTGGACACAGAGTGATTCCAGGTCTGGTCTGACCAAGGCAGAATAAAACAGAGAGGCAGCATGACTTCCCCGGATCTAGACACCAGACTCCTATTTATGCAGGCCAAAATCCCATTGGCTTTTTTGCTGCTGCATCACATGGTTGGCTCATGTTTAACTTGTCCACAAGGACTCCAAGATCTTTTTATTTATTTATTTATTACAACATTTCTACCGTGCCCTTCTCACCCACTTTTTTTTTGTGTGTCAGGAGCAACCGGAGTTGCTTCCAGAGTGAGAGAATTGGCCGTCTGCAAGGTCGTTGCCCAGGGGATGCCTGGATGTTTCTTTTCTTTTCTTTTCTTTTTGATGTTTTACCATCCTTGTGGGATGCTTCTCTCATGTCCCTGCATGGAGCTGGAGCTGATAGAGGGAGCTCATCCACGCTCTCCCTGGGTGGGATTCGAACTTGGCAGCCTTCAGGTCAGCAGCCCAACCTTCAAGTCACAAGGCTTTTATCCCCTAGGCCACCGGAGGCTCCTTCTCACCCACTAAGAGGACTCAAGACGGCTTACAAATATAAGACACATATATAAAACAATTACTATTACATTTCAATTCCCTGGGCCCTAGGGAGGTACACATGGAAGCTACAAGGCGTAGAGCCTTTTCGACCTATGCTCCAATTCTGTGGAACTCATTGCCTCCATAGGTTAGAGCAATGTCGGAGTTGCGACCTTTTGTAAAAGTGCTCAAGACTTGGCTGTTTGGTTGTGTATTTAAGTAAATCAGATCTAATTTGCCAAATAGTCACTGTTGAATGTTTTTATGCTGAATGTTTTTATATTGTGGAATGAGATTTTAAATTGTAAGCCGCTCGGAGCACTCTGGTGGAGAGCGACTAATTAAGAAATAAAGTGAAGTGAATTCAATTTAAGTTAAATTACATTAAAACATTCATATAAATATTTATTTATTTATTTATTTATTTTATTACAGTATTTATATTCCGTCCTTCTCACCCTGAAGGGGACTCAGGGCGGATCACATTATGTACATATAGGGCAAACATTCAATGCCCATAAACACATCAAACAGAGACCGAGACAGACAGACACAAAGGCAATTTAACCTTCTTCTGAGGGGATGTTCGATTCTGGCCACAAGGGGGAGCAGCTGCTTCATCATCCACTCTGACGGCACTTTCTCATTCCAGGTCGTAAATTAGTTAAACTTGCCTCCCCACTTTTATAAGTGGTACCTTATTTCCAACTTGATAGATGCAACTATCTTTCGGGTTGCTAGGTCAGCAACGAGCAGGGGCTATTTTTTATTTTTAATTGACGGGTGCTCACCCTGCCACGGGCTGGTCTCGAACTCATGACCTCATGGTCAGAGTGATTTAAGGCAGCTGCTCAACAGCCTGCGCCACAGCCCAGCCCCCGATATACATATAAATATACATATAATATACATTCAAGGTGCATTCCCAGTCCAATCCGGGTCTGTCATTACATCTTAGATCGTATAGTTGTAATTGATGCTGCTTCCATTGTTCAAAAGCCTGGTCCCACAACCAAGTTTTCACTCTTTTACAAAAAGATAGGAGAGAGGGAGCTGGTCTAATTTCATTTGGGAGGGCGATCCATAGGCGAGGGGCCACCACTGAAAAGGCTGCCAGCTGCTCATGTAGTGCTGTCATGTGAAATTCTACAGCATGGATCAGGCAAATGGAAGGAAAAAGGAAGAGAGGCCGACCAAGGGCAAGATGGATGGATGGTGTCCTTGAAGTGACTGGCTTGACCTTGAGGGAGCTGGGGGTGGCCACAGCCGACAGGAAGCTCTGGCTTGGACTGGTCCATGAGGTCACTGAAGAGTCGGAAGCAACTGAACAAATAAACAACACAACAACACATCAGGCATGGGCCAACTCGAGCCTTCCAGGTGTTTTGGACTTCAACTCCCACAATTCTTAACAGCTGATAGGATACAATCCTCCCTGTTGAAATTCACTTAGTTTTAGCCCAGCTGAAGTTGAAGTCCAAAACATGCCTGGTGTATGTGTTGTCGAAGGAAGGAAAACATACAACAACCCCATGCCTGGTGTAGAGGCTGCCTGAGGCAAACACTGCTCTGGTTTCTGATGCTGTAGCATTCAGATCTGAATCCAAAAGTTCCCTCCAGAGCTGGAGAGAAGGGTGTTTGGAAGAACTATTCTCTTCCCCATCAGGAAAGCAGAAAGTTAGGTAACTTGGGCCGGGATGCCCATCAGAAGGACAGTCAGAAGGAAGGCAGCCGCTTTATTGGGTGTTATGTAACCTCCTCATTATGCCTTGGCTCCATCTTGGGTGCCGAATCATGTGTATTCTGATGATTTTGACACAGAAAAATAAAGAAAGTGAAGCAGGTTGCGGGGAGTGGTCCCTCCTCATTCGTAGCTGGGAGGGGGCCCAAGGAGGGGGCGTGGCGGGGGCGTGGCCTCGGCTACCAGTGGGTGGAGTCAGCGAAGGAAAGGAAGGAAGGAAGAAGGGAGGGAAGGAGGATAGAAAGGGGAAGGGCGCGCCTGCTGGGTCCTCGAAAGAGCCCGATGGGGAGTGAATGGGGAGTGGAGGGGGCTTCGGCAGACCCTCCCCACCCTCCTCTCTTGATCCAGGGAAGAGGCTGAAGGAGGAAGAAGGGAGGAAGAGGAGGAGGGAGTGAAGAAGGGAAGGAGGGAGGGAGGGAGGGAGGGAGGGAAGGAAGGAAGGAAGGAAGGAAGGAAGGAAGGAAGGAAGGAAGGAAGGAAGGAAGGAAGGAAGGAAGGGAGGAAGGAAGGAAGGAGGGCCAGGTCTGCGTGGCTCCCTCCCTCTGTCTCTCAGGCATCCTTCCTTCTTCCCTTCATAAGTCTCTCCCTTCTCCCCTCCTTCACTCTTCCTCCTCTCCTCTATCACTCCTTCTTCCTCCTTCCCCCTTCTTTCCTCCCATCTCTCCTTCTCTCCTCCATCACACCTCCTTCTTTCCCTTTCCCTTCCTCCTTCACTCCCTCTCTTCCTTCTCTCCTTCGCTTCTTCTTCCTCCTCCCCTCCCTCCCCTTTCTCTCCTCCTCCTTTTCATTCCTCCTCCTCCCTCCCTCCCTGCGCCCCTCCCTCTTTCCTCTCATCTATCTCCCTCCTTTCTCTCCTCCATCGCACCTTTCCCTTCCCTTCCTTCCTCTTTCCCTTCTTCCCTCCTCCTTCTCCTTCATTTCTCAGTAACAGTAACAATTATTATCGTGTTTCCCTCCCATCTCCTCCTCCTCCTCTTCCCAGCTTCACCCTCTCTTCTCTCCTTCCCTCCCATTTCCCCTTTCACACCTCCTTCCTTTCCTTTCCCTTCCCTCCTTCATCCTCTCCTCCTTTCCCACTCTTCCTTTTCTCAGGGGAGAGGCGGGCAAGAAACACACCATTATTGCGATTCCTTCCCATCTCCCCTCTTTCCTCTCTTCCACCACACCTCCTTCCTTCCTTTCCTTTCCCTTCCTTCCTTCGGCTTTCCCTGACTCCTTCACTCCTCTCTTCCACCGCCTCTCTTCCTTCTCTCCATCGCTCCTTCTATCTCCTTCCTTCCTCCCATCTATTCCTCCTTTCTCTCCTCCATCTCACCTCCTCCTTCCCTTCCTTCCTTCGGCTTTCTCTTCCTTTCCCTTTCTCCTTTACTCCTCTCTTCATACTCTCCACCGCTCCTTCTGCCTCCTTCCCTCCCATCTCCCCTATCACACCTCCTTCCTTTATTTTCCCTCCTTTCTTCCTCCCATCTGTTCCTCCTTCCTCTCCTCCATCTCACCTCCTCCTTTCTTTCCTTCCTTCGGCTTTCCCTTCACTCCTTTCTTCCTTCTCTCCACCGCTCCTTCTGGCTCCTTCTCTCCCTTCTCCTTCCTTTCCTTTCCCTCCTTCTTTCCTCCCATCTATTCCGCCTTTCTCTCCTCCTCCTTCCCCTCCTTCCTCCCTTCCCTCCCATCTCCCCTTTCTCTCTTTCTCCTTCCCTTCCTTCCTTCCTTCCCCTTCACTCCTCTCTTCCTTCTCTCCATCGCCTCACCTTCCTCCTTCCTCCCTTCCCTCCCATCTCCCCTTTCTCTCCTCCTCCTTCTCACCCCTCCTCCCTCTTTCCTCCCTCCTCCCCTCTTTCTTCCCCTCCTCTCTCTTCCTTCTCCTCCCCTCCACCGCTGCTTCTGCCTCCTTCCCTCCATCTCCCCTACCACACCTCCTTCCTTTCCTTCCCCTTCCCCTTCTGCTGCCTCCGGTCTTTCTCTCCTCCTCGCTCCTCCTCCCCCTCCCCAACCTGGCTCTCCTCCCCCTCCCCTCCTCCTCCTCCTCCCTCCCTCCTCCAACATGGCCGCGAAGTCGGACGGAGGCGCGGCAGGAGCGGCGGCGGCGGCGACGCCTTCCCCGTCCTCGTCCTCGGTCTCCTCGGCGCCTGCTCCGCGGAGGGAGGGCTCGTGCTCGGGGGGCCTCTCCCGCTCCTCGGCGCGCCCGCCCTCCTCCTCGGGCCCGCTCCCCGCGCTCCCTCCTCCGGCGCTGCTCCTCCTGCGGGGACCCTCGCCCGCGCCCCCTCCTCCTCCTCCGCCGCCGCCGCCCCCGCTGCTCCCTCCGCCCTCCTCGGGGCCCGGGGCGCGCTACGGGGCGGGCGAGTGCGCCTGGGCGCTGGGCGCGCTGCTGGTCTTCTTCTCGGACGGGGCCAGCGACCTGTGGCTCGGCGCCCACTACTACCTCCGCGGGCAGCTCTGGTGGTTCGGCCTCACCCTCCTCTTCGTCCTCCTCCCCTCCGTCGTGGTCCAGGCGCTCAGCTTCCGATGGTTCGTCTACGACTTCACCGCCCCGGCCTCCGCCTCCGCCGCCGCCGCCGCCACCGCCTCTTTCTCCGCCAAGCGCGGAGGCAAAGCCGCCTTCAGCACCAAGGACAGCGGCCAAGGCGGAGGAGGAGGAGGCAGCAGCCAAGGCGCCTCGCCCGCCCCGCTCCCGCCCCCTGCCGGGCCCCGCGGGTGCTGCAGGTGCTGCCTCTGGCTCCTCCAGACCCTCATCCACCTCCTCCAGCTGGGACAGGTTTGGAGGTAAGCAGGGCACGGAGGAGGCAAGGGGAGGGGTTCGGGCAGGATGTGCTTCAACACTTCTCCGACATTCTCATTGCATGAGATACAGGCATGGGCCAACACTGGCCCTCCTTCTAGCTCAGGGATGGGCCAGGTTTGGAGGTAAGAAGATAATGAAGAAGCCAAGGGGAGGGTTTAAGGCAGTATGTGCTTGAACACTTCTCCAACATTCTCATTGGCTGAGATACAGGCATGGGCCAACTTTGGCCCTCCTTCTAGGTCAGGGATGGGCCAGGTTTGGAGGTAAGCAGGTGAAGGCAAAGGATGCAAGGACCTGCCTTCACTCTTTGTCAAAATTCTCATTGGCTGAGATACAGGCATGGGCCAACTTTGGCCCTCCTTCTAGGTCAGGCATGGGCAAACTCAGCATCCCTTCCAGACCCTCATCCACCTCCTCCATCAGGGACAGGTTTGGAGGTAAGAAGATAATGCAGAAGGTAATGGGAGGGTTTAAGTCAGGATGTGCTTGAACACGTCTCCAACATTCTCACTGGCTGAGATACAGGCATGGGCCAACTTTGCCACCAAATGCATGGTAAATGAGACTCAGCATCTCTTCCAGACCCTCATCCACCTCCTCCATCAGGGACAGGTTTGGAGGTAAGAAGGCAATGGGAGGGTTTAAGTCAGGATGTGCTTGAACACTTCTCCAACATTCTCACTGGCTGAGATACAGGCATGGGCCAACTTTGGTCTTCCCTCTAAGTCAGGCACGGGCAAACTTCGTCCCTCCAGGTGTTTTGGACTTCAACTACCACCATTCCTAACAGCCGGTAGGCTGTTAGGAATGGTGGGAGTTGGAGTCCAAAACACCTGGAGGGACAAAGTTTGCCCATGCCTGCTCTAGGTGTTATTAGGTCCTCCCTCTAAGTGAAAACCTGGGATGGGTTTGGAGGTAAGGGGATGATGGAGAAGACAAAGGATAGGGTTTAAGGCAGTATGTGCTTGAAACTTCTCCGACATTCTCATTGCATGAGATACAGGCATGGGCCAACTTTGGCCCTCCTTCTAGGTCAGGCATGGGCAAACTCAGCATCCCTTCCAGACCCTCATCCACCTCCTCCAGCTGGGAAAGGTTTGGAGGTAAGGAGAGGATGGAGAAGGCAATGGGAGGGCTTATGTCAGGATGTGCTTGAACACTTCTCCAACACTTCTAGGTCAGGCATGGGCAAACTCAGCATCCCTTTCAGAACCTCAGCCCCCTCCTCCAGCTGGGACAGGTTTGGAGATAAGGAGAGGATGGAGAAGACAAAGGATAGGGTTTATGTCAGGATGTGCTTGAACACTTCTCCAACATTCTCATTGGCTGAGATACAGGCATGGGCCAACTTTGGCCCTCCTTCTAGGTCAGGCATGGGCAAACCCAGCATCCCTTTCAGACCCTCATCTCCCTCTCATGCTCCAGCTGGGAAAGGTTTGGAGGTAAGCAGGTGAAGGCAAAGGATGCAAGAATGTGCCTTTACTCTTCGCCACTATTCTCATTGGCTGAGATACAAGCATAGGCCAACTTTGGCCCTCCTTCTAGGTCAGGCATTGGCAAACTCAGCATCCCTTCCAGACCCTCATCCACCTCCTCCAGCTGGGAAAGGTTTGGAGGTAAGCAGAGCATGGAGGAGGCAAGGGGAGGGTTTCAGGCAGGATGTGCTTGAACACTTCTCCGACATTCTCATTGGCTGAGATACAGGCAAGAGCCAACTTTACCACCAAATGCATATAAATGAGACTCAGCATCCCTTTGAGACCCTCATCCACCTCCTCCATCAGAGACACGTTTGGAAGTAAGGAGATGAAGGCAAAGGATGTCAGGAGGTGCCTTCACTCCTTGCAGGCATGGGCCAACTTTGGCCTTCCCTTTAGGTCAGGCATGGGCAAACTTTGTCCCTCCAGGTGTTTTGGACTCCAACTTCCACCATTCCTAACAGCCGGTAGGAAGTCCAAAACACCTGGAGGGACAAAGTTTGCCCATGCCTGACCTAGGTATTATCAGGTCCTCCATCTAGGTGAAAATATTATTCAACTAGAATGCAAACGATACCATCAATTGCATGATAAATGAGACTCAGCATCCCTTTGAGACTTCCATCCACCTCCTCCATCAAAGACACGTTTGGAGGTAAGGAGATGAAGGCAAAGGATGTCAGGAGGTGCCTTCACTCTTTGCTACAATTCTCATTGACTGAGATACAGGCATGGGCCAACTTTGGCCTTCCCTTAGGGTCAGGCATGGGCAAACTTTGTCCCTCCAGGTGTTTTGGACTCCTTTCTTCCACAATTCCTCCAGGTATTTTGGAGTTGAAGTCCGAAACACCTGGAGAAAGGCTCAAAGTTTGTCCATGCTCAACCTAAGTATTAAGTCCTCCAGGCTCTGGGTGAAAGTATCATCCAGAGCCTGGAATGCAAACTGTTCCATCAAATGCATGATCAATGAGACTCAGCATCCCTTTGAGGTCCTCATCCACCTCCTCATCCTTGGAGGTCCTCATCCTCCTCCAACTGGGACAGATCTGGAGGTAAAGAGGTGCAGAAGGCAAGGAAGGTCTATCTAAGGATAGGTAACCAAATAGCACTCTGTCTTGCACTTCATCCCTATTCCCTGCCCCTATGATACATGGTTGCACTATCCCTGGCCTAGCTCTTTTATAGTTAGCCATGTTCATCTGGACATTGGTTTGTTGGACCTTTTACTGATGGAACTAATGGGTTTTTATGAAACCCAAAGGGGAGGGTTTATGTAAGGATGTGCCTTTATTCTTCTCCAAAATTATCATTAACTGAGATACAGGTATGGACGAACTTTGGCCCTCTCTCTAGGTCAGGGATGGGCAAAACCAGGCCTGGGGGCCAGGATGCAGCTTCTTGGGCTCTTTTCTCAGGTCCTTCTCTCTCTCAGCATCCATCCTTCCTTCCTTCACTCTTTTCTTACTCCTTCTCTCCTTCCATCCCTTCCTTACCTCCCTCTTTCTTGTTCCATCCTTCCCTTCCACTTTTTCTTCCTTCCCTCTTTCCTCCCTCCTTCCCTCTTTCCCTTTCTCCTTCCTTCCTTCCTTCCTTCCTTCCTTCCTTCCTTCCTTCCTTCCTTCCTTCCTTCCTTCCTTCCTCCCTCCCTCCCTCCCTTCCTTCCTTCCTTCTTTCTTTCCTTCCTTCCTTCCTTCCTTCCTTCCTTCCTTCCTTCCTTCCTCCCTTCCTTCCTTCTTTCCTTCTTTCCTTCCTTCTTTCCTTCCTTCCTTCCTTCCTTCCTTCCTTCTTTCCTTCCTTCCTTCCTTCCTTCCTTCCTTCCTTCCTTCCTTCCTCTCATCCTTCCTTCCTTCCTCTCATCCTTCTCTCCTTCTCTCCCTTCCTTACCTTCCTTACCTCCCTCTTTCTTGTTCCATCCTTCCCTTCCACCTTTCCTTCCTTCCCTCTTTCCTCCCTCCTTCTCTCTCTCCCTTTCTCCTTCCTTCCGTCCTTCCGTCCTTCCTTCCGTCCTTCCTTCCTTCCTTCCTTCCTTCCTTCCTTCCTTCCTTCCTTCCTTCCTTCCTTTTTGTCTTTCCTCCCTTCTCCCTTCCCTTCATTCCCTTCCACCCTTCCTTCCTCTCATCCTTCTCTTCCTCCCTCCCTTCCTTCCTTCTTCCCTTCTCTTTTTCATTCCTCCTTTCCTCCTTTCCATGAGAACCATGTTTCAACATTTGAAAGGGTGTCCCATTGAGAAGGAGGGACTTTCTGCTGTTCTGGAGACCAGGGCTCAGGAGAGCAATGGGTTCACATGGCAGGGAAAGAGATTCAATTGAAAAAATGAGGAAGAACTTCCTCGAGAGTGGCCTAGGTTGACTGGGAGTGTGGTTGCGTTTCCTTCTCTGGAGGCTTTTCTGCAGAGGCTGTCTACTGAGAGTGCTTTGATTGTGCCTTCCTGCATGGCAGGGGGTTGGACTGGATGGCCTTTGGGAGTCTCTTCCAGCTCTAGGATTCTTTATCAGGAGCAGAAAATATGAGGTCCAAAAAAAAGGGGAGGAAAGGGCAGGGAGGAGACTTGGGGAGGTTCATCTACAGCAGACCTGGGCAAACCTTGGTCCTCCAGGTGTTTTGGACTTCAACTCCCAGAATTCCTAACAGCCTCAGGCCCTTTCCTTTTCCCCCTCAGCCGCTTAAGCGGCTGAGGGGGAAAAGGAAGGGGCCTGAGGCTGTTAGGAATTCTGGGAGTTGAAGTCCAAAACACCTGGAGGAACAAAGTTTCCCCAGGCCTTCTATAGATGGACCTGGGTTGTTCTGTTTATGCGTGAGTGTGCATTTGTGGAACATAAAGCTCACGCTCTTCTTCCTCTGCCAACTCAGCCATTGATCAAAAGACAAGGAAGCGCAATAGAGGGGCGTGATCGGCGCATGCTGGATTCTTCCAAACTCAGGAGCATAGAATGCATCTCAGTGCTGTTTTGGGACAAAAGGTGGGCTATACCCAAAAGGTGATGATGATGAAGTCCACACTCGGCTTGTTGAGTTTAGACCAACCAAGAATCTAGGAATGTATGAGTTCTTGGGGAGAAGTAGGCATACTGCAAATAGGATTGCTTCCTGTTGTCATCACGCTACACAATGTGGGGTAAAAACAAAGGTGATCGCAATGATATTATTGTTTGGCTATTATTATTATTATCATTATTATTATTATCATTTTATTATGACACAGCAAACAAGATAGATATGCTGGATTTCATATCACAAAACCACAAGTCGAACACTTCCCAAGTGTCTAGGACTGTGTGATGTATTTTTGGATGATGCGTGCAAATTCCAGTAGGGTGACCTTTTGCAGTTGACAGATCGTAATTTTGTCAATGTTTATTGTTTCCAAATGCCGGCTGAGATCTTTTGGCACGGCACCCAGTGTGCCCATCACCACCGGGACCACCTGCACTGGTTTCTGCCAGAGTCTTTGCAGTTCAATCTTGAGGTCCTGATAGCGGCTGAGTTTTTCCTGTTGTTTTTCGTCAATGCGACTGTCACTTGGGATAGCGACATCAATGATCCAAACCTTTTTCTTTTCCACGACTGTGATGTCTGGTGTGTTGTGTTCCAGAACTTGGTCAGTCTGGATTCGAAAGTCCCACAGTATCTTTGTGTGCTCATTTTCCAATACTTTTGCAGGTCTGTGATTCCACCAGTTCTTTACTGCTGGGAGGTGGTACTTGAGGCATAAGTTCCAATGAATCATTTGGGCCACATAGTTGTGCCTCTGTTTGTAGTCTGTCTGTGCGATTTTCTTACAGCAGTTGAGGATATTATTATTATTATTATTATTATTATTATTATTATTATTATTATTATTATTATTATTATGCTCCACACTCTAACAGGTCAGTCTGAACTATCAAGGATCCAAATGTCACCACATGGGCCACATTATTACAACCAGGATCACTTTTTTGTCATTGTGTTACAACTATCCCTTCCAGGGTATTTGGTGCATGCCTGGGTTAGAAAGTCCCCAAATAGACCCCAAATAACCCCCCCCCCCCCAATCAATGGCAGTAGTTGTTGTCTTTCAGCAGCTCCTCCTAGGGCTTGATCTCCAGACCCTTGATCATTTTAGTCGCCTTCCTCTGACACATCCCAGCTTGTCAACATCTCACTTCAATTGTGGTGCCCAGAATTGGACACAGTGTGATTCCAGGTGTGGTCTGATCAAGGCAGAATAGAATAGAGGGGGAGCATGACTTCCCTGGATCAAGACACTAGACTACTATTGACGCAGGCCAAAATCCCATTGGCTTTTTTAGTTGCCGCATGACATTGTTGGCTCGGGTCCACCTTCCTATCCATGAGGGCTCCCAGATCTTTTTCACATGTAATGCTGTCGAGTTAGGCATTTCCCAGGACTGTGGACTGAAAGGTCGGCAGTTCAAATCTGGAGAGAGCAGGTGAGCTCCCTCTGTCAGCTCCAGCTCCCCATGCGGGGGCATGAGAGAAGCCTCCCACAAGGATGGTAAAACATCAAAACATCCGGGCATCCCCTGGCCAACATCCTTGCAGATGACCAATCCCCTCACACCAGAAGCAACTTGCAGTTTCTCAAGTTGCTCCTGACATGGAAAAAAGAACAAAAACAACAAACCTTTGACCTCACACCCTCTCTAGGTCTCCACCCTCCTGTCTGACCCCACCCCCTCCATCCTTGAATGCCCCACACAAGAATCAGGTAGTTGACCACCACCCCATTCCTTTCACCTTTCCATTCCTCCGTCCTTCACTACCTGTACTTGTGCCATCTTGCAGGCCTTACCTGGGAAGGAGGCCCAGATAGTGTCCAAAGGGGGAGGTGGAGCCGGGATGGTCCGCAGCCTGGCTCCTATAATAATAACAATAATAATAATAAAAGATTAAGATAAAGGTTTCCCCTGACATTAAGTCCAGTCGTGTCCGACTCTGGGGGTTGGTGCTCATCTCCATTTCTGAGCCGAAGAGCCGGTGTTGTCCTTAGACACCTCCTAGGTCATGTGGCTGGCATGACTGCATGGAACGCCGTTAATAATAATAATAATAATAGACATTGACAAAATTACGATCTGCCAGCTGCACAAGGCCACCCTGCTGGGATTTGCGCGCATCATCCAAAATACATCACACAGTCCGAGACACTTGGGAAGTGTTAGACTTGTGATTTTGTGATACGAAATCCAGCATATCTATCTTGTTTGCTGTGTCATAAGGTAAAGGTAAAGGTTTCCTCTGACATTAAGTCCAGTCGTGTCTGACTCTGGGGGTTGGTGCTCATCTCCATTTCTAAGCCAAAGAGCCGGCGTTATCCGTAGACACCTCCAAGGTCATGTGGCCATTGGCATGACTGCATGGAGCGCCATTACCTTCCCACCGGAGCAGTACCTATTGATCTACTCACATTTGCATGTTTTCGAACTGCTAGGTTGGCAGGAGCTGGAGCTAACAGCGGGTGCTCAAGCCGCTCCCGGGATTTGAACAAGTTCAGCAGCTCAGCGCTTTAACGCACTTCGCCACCGGGGCTCCCCGATATGTCATACAATATAATAATAATAATAATAATAATAATAATAATAATAATAATAATAATAATAAATATAATAATAATAATAATTAAGGCCAAGATTGAAAAATCAGCTGATGACCCAAAATGCAGACTGTGCAAGGAAACCGATGAAACCATTGATCATATCCTCAGCTGCAGTAAGAAAATTGCACAGACAGACTACAAACAGAGGCACAACTATGTGGCCCAAATGATTCATTGGAACTTATGCCTCAAGTACCACCTCCCAGCAGTAAAGAACTGGTGGGATCACAAACCTGCAAAAGTATTGGAAAATGAACATGCAAAGATACTGTGGGACTTCCGAATCCAGACTGACAAAGTTCTGGAACACAACACACCAGACATCACAGTTGTGGAAAAGAACAAGGTTTGGATCATTGATGTTGCCATCCCAGGTGACAGATGCATTGACGAAAAACAACAGGAAAAACTCAGCCGCTATCAGGACCTCAAGATTGAACTTCAAAGACTCTGGCAGAAACCAGTGCAGGTGGTCCCGGTGGTGATGGGCACACTGGGTGCCGTGCCAAAAGATCTCAGCCGGCATTTGGAAACAATAGACATTGACAAAATCACCATCTGCCAACTGCAAAAGGCCACCCGACTGGGATCTGCACACATCATCAGAAAATACATCACACAGTCCTAGACACTTGGGAAGTGTTTGACTTGTGGTTTTGCGAAACGAAATCCAGCATATCTATCTTGTTTGCTGTGCCATACAACGTCGTTGTATTGATAATAATAATAATAATAATAATAATAATAATAATAATAATAACAACAACAACAACAATAATCACCACCGTCAACATCATGTTGTGCTTAATTTATATCCCCCCCCCCTCTCACCTAAGGGACTCGGGGTGGCAAAGAGGGTGCAGGTCAAGTCATGGAGAGCAGGGACCCCCAGCCTGGCTTTTGTCTGGAGTGGGAGACATCGACAAAGAGGGTGGGGACCGAGGAGGAAGAGAGCAGCGTTTGAGAGGCAAATCCGCCAGTGTGTCTTTCTATTAGTGGAGGGTTTATCTGGAGCTTTACAAAAGGGAGCAGGCCGAAGCGGGGGCTTCACTTCTATCCATGTGTGTGGGATCCAGAGGCAAGGCCCCTCATGCTTCTCATCCTGCTGATGCCTTCTCTGCCCCACTGAGGCCACGCTGGGTGGGCAACATCAGCCAGGCTGTGCTCAGGTGCTTTGTGATGGAAGAAGGGAGGCTGAGGTGGGTCTTTTTGTTCTGGAGGCGAGTTCTTCCTCTTGACCCCCCTTTCCAACATCCCAGCCCCCTTGAGCCTGGCCTTTCCCAACCCACCGGAGCTTTGCTATGTGTAGACAATCTGCTCTATTCTTCCTTGGATTGCTTTCCATTCCCTCCCACAGCTACGGCTCTACCTTGGCTTCACCAGCGGAAGGGGTGTGTTTGCATGCGCCAGGCATTACAAGCCTTTTTCTTTCTTCCCTTTTCCCCATTGGAGTAGAGAAATGGGAGCCAGCTTCTCATTGACTTTCTTACTCATGTGGGGGTCCATGAGCCAAACCTATTATGGTCCCTATTATGCCCCATAAGCTAAGCAGGGCAGAGACCCCCTTTCTCTCACTGTGCGGTCGGAGACAGGTGAGGATAGCTTTGATCATCGCCATCATTATTGTATTATTATTCTTCTTTCCTCGGCAATGTGAGAGCCCCTCCCTACCTGGCGGTGTGCCGCTATGTGTGTGTGCTTTCAAGCCTTCTGCTTAATATGATTTATCGAAGGCACTGCAATGTGAGGAAGGGGAGCGGAGGAGGAGAACAAGGCAGCGGTGGGTTTGAAAGGGTCTCTGTTCAAAGTCCCCCTCCCCATGACATGCAGTGAATGAACGGTCAGAAGGTAATTTGGGCCTTTTGAAGGGCTCGGAGAGAAGTAGGAAAATATTTAAGGTGTCCTCGCTATAGTTTGGTGTTATGGCCACCCTGAAAAGGTGGGCTGGGCTTGAAGGGAATGAAGAATGCAATTTAATTCCCCTCTCATTGCTTTCTCTGGGTCCCTTCAAGCCTGTGGATAGTACTATGCAGAAAGGAAAATGCTGGCTGCAGCTCCATGTGTCTTCCCAGCACCAGATGGGCCATGCAGGAGCATTTCCAAGCAACCGACAAAGCATTGAGGCAGAATCACCATGGAAAGGAGAGTTGTAACAGAGTGACAAAAAATAGCAATCCTGGTTGTAATAATGTGGCCTATTATGCTCTCAAGACCTTGCAAGTTTCTAGATTCTTGGGTGGCATTTGGATACTTGAAAGATCAGAATGACCTGTTGGAGCGTGAACCTAATAATAATAATAATAATAATAATAATAATAATAATAATAATAATAATAATAATACAAAAGGCCACCGTACTGGGATCTGCACGCATCATCTGAAAATACATCACACAGTCCTAGACACTTGGGAAGTGTTCGATTTGTAATTTTGTGAGATGAAATCCAGCATATCTATCTTGTTTGCTGTGTCATAATAAAATACAACTACTCATCTTGTTGTGTTTCTAATAATAATAATAATAATAATAATAATAATAATAATAATAATAATAATAATGACTGACAAAGTTCTGGAAAACAATACACCAGACATCACAGTTGTGGAGAAGAAAAAGGTTTGGATCATTGATGTCGCCATCCCAGGTGACAGTCGCATTGACGAAAAACAACAGGAAAAATTCAGCCGCTATCAGGACCTCAAGATTGAACTTCAAAGACTCTGGCAGAAACCAGTGCAGGTGGTCCCGGTGGTGATGGGCACACTGGGTGCTGCGCCAAAAGATCTCAGCCGGCATTTGGAAACAATAGACATTGACAAAATTACGATCTGCCAACTGCAAAAGGCCACCTGACTGGGATCTGTGCGCATCATCCAAAAATACATCACACAGTCCTAGACACTTGGGAAGTGTTCGACTTGTGATTTTGTGATATGAAATCCAGCATGTCTATCTTGTTTGCTGTGTCATACAATAAAATAATAATAATAATAATAATAATAATAATAATAATAATAATAAAAACTTGAGAAGTGTTCGATTTGTGATTTTGTGATACGAAATCCAGCATATCTATCTTGTTTGCTGTGTCATACAATAAAATAATAATAATAATAATAATAATAATAATAATAATAATAATAATAATCCCCCTCAATGGATGCCACCTTGTTGTGATGGGGGGGGGGGGGGCTTAACTGCATTTGGAAACACTGAAAAAAATATGATTTGTCAACTGCAAAAGGCCACCTGCACACATCATCTGAAAATACATCACACAGTCCAAAACGCTTGGGAAGTGTTCAACTTGTGATTTTGTGATATGAAATCCAGCATATAGATCTCGTTTGCTGTGTCATACTATGTCTTTGTGTCAATAATAATAATAACAATAATAATAATAGCCTAGTAATAACAATAATACCATTATGATCACCTTTGTTTTTACCCCACCTCTGTACCTTGATATTCAGGCTGATCTGTTAGAGCAGGCATGGGCAAAATTGGGCCCTCCAGGTGTTTTGGATTTCAACTCCCACAATTCCTAACAGGCATTATCTCCAAGATCTCATACAATTGTGAGAGTTGAAGTCCAAAAGACCTGGAGGGTCCAAGTTTGCCCATGTCTGCGTTAGAGTGTGAACTTATTATTATTATTATTATTATTAGCCTAATAATAACAAACAATAATATCATTATGATCACTTTTGTTTTTACCCCACCTTTTGTACCAAAATGTTACAGCGTAATGAGAAAAAAGCAATTCTACTTGCAGTATGCCCGGACTGTGGCGCAGCTGGGTAGTAACCAGCTGCTCTAAATCACTACTGACCGAGAGGTCATGAGTTCGAAGCCTGGGTCGGGTTAAGCCTCCGACCATTAATAGCCCCAGCTTGCTGTTGACCTATGCAGACCCGAAAGACAGTTGCATCTGTCAAGTAGGGAAATTTAGGGATGCTTTATGTGGGGAGGCTAATTTACAACACCATAAAACTGCCAGCAAAACACGAGGAAAGGAATGCGGAAGTACAGCCACTTCTGGACAGTGAAGCAACAGCTCCCCCTGTGGCCGGAATCGTGAAGCTGGAAAAATGTTAAAAATGCCTCTGAGTCTGTCTAATGTATGTTGTTTGTCTGTTCCCATTGAATGTTTGCCATATATGTGTTCATTGTAATCCGCCCTGAGTCCCCTTCGGGGTGAGAAGGGCGGAATATAAATACTGTAAGTAAGTAAATAAATAAATAAATAAATAATCCCCAAGATCTCATACGTTCCTAGATTCTAAACGGAACTGGTGAAGTGTGAACTTCATCACCATCATCATTACCTTTGTGTATACCCCAACATTTGTCCCAAAGCAGCACTGAGATGCATTCTATGCTCCTGAGTTTGCATGCGCCGATCACGCCCCTCTATTGCGCTTCCTTGCCTTCTGATCAATGGCTGACTTCATTCAGTTGGCAGGGAAAGAGGAATGTGAGCTTTACGTTCCACAAATGCACAGAGCAACCGCAGATGCATCTACAGTGTAAACATTCAAGCAGTTTGGCACCACTTTAAGTGCCATGACTCAAGGCTATGGAATACAGGGATTTGTAGTTTGGTGAGACACCACCACCCTTTGGCAAAAAATACTAAAGCTCTTGTAAAACTATAGCTGTCAGGATACCAGAGCATTGAGCCATGGCAGTTCCAGTTTGGAGTCAAACTGCAGTGAAGACGCACACCGGAGAAATCATTATGGGGTGATGCTTTAAGTCAGACAGCCTGATAGTTTAAGAATGGATCTATTATTATTAGGATGAAGTTAGGAATAGGGACACAACCAATGTATTGATTCTCTGTGGCCACAACCATTTATCTATCTATCATCTATCTATCTATCTATCTATCTATCTATCTATCTATCTATCTATCTATCTCTGTCTCTATCTCTATCTCTCTATCTATCTATCATCTCTATCATCTCTATCTATCTATCATCTCTATCTAACATCTATCTATCTATCTATCTATCTATCTATCTATCTATCATCTCTATCATCTAACTATCTATCTATCATCTATCTCTCTATCTATCATCTCTATCTATCATCTATCTATCTATCTATCTATCTATCTATCTATCTATCATCTCTATCTATCATCTATCTATCTACCTATCATCTATCTATCTATCATCTATAATAATAATAATAATAATAATAATAATAATAATAATAATAATAATAATAAAAAACTTTATTTATACCCCGCCACCATCTCCCCAATGGGGACTCGGGGCAGCTTACATGGGGCCAAGCCCAAGACAATACAATATAACCATAACATAATACAATTACATAATACATTACGTAAAATAAAGAGTACAACATAAGATCGAAACAGCAATATAACAAGAGCGGGCCGCATGAACACTACATTTAAAAACTAGATTAAAAATTAAAACTCTGTGTGAGAAAGGGATCAGAATAAAAACCTCGAGGGACGGGACATCAGATAGTGAACCAGTCTAGAGGATAAATATTGGGGGGGAGTAGCATAGAACATTTACTCTCCGAAAGCACACCGGAAGAGCCATGTTTTTAAATCTTTCCTGAAGGCTAAAAGGGTGGGGGCTTGCCTGATTTCAATGGGCAGCGAGTTCCACAAGCGAGGGGCCACCACAGAAAAGGCCCTCTCCCTTGTTCCCACAAGGCGAGCCTGAGATATAGGTAGTGGCGACAGGAGGGCCTCCCCTGATGATCGGAGAGGTCGGGCAGGTTTATGGTTTTTTTTTTTTTTTTTCGTGTCAGGAGCAACCGGAGTTGCTTCTGGAGTGAGAGAATTGGCCGTCTGCAAGGACGTTGCCCAGGGGACGCCCGGATGTTTTGATGTTTTATCATCCTTGTGGGAGGCTTCTCTCATGTCCCCGCATGGAGCTGGAGCTGATAGAGGGAGCTCATCCGCACTCTCCCCGGGTGGGATTCGAACCTGGCAGCTTTCAGGTCAGCAACCCAACCTTCAAGTTACGAGGCTTTTATCCCCTTGGCCACCGGGGGCTCCATAGGTTTATGGTAGGAGATACGGTCACGAAGGTAGGTGGGTCCCAAACCGTTTAGGGCTTTATAAATGATGGTCTGCACCTTGAATTGGGACCGAAAGATGAACGGCAGCCAGTGGAGCTCCTTAAACAGGGGAGTAGATCTCTCCCTGTAACTCGCCCCCGTTATTAGTATGGCGGCCGAACGTTGGACCAACTGTAACTTCCGGGCCGTCTTCAAGGGAAGCCCCACGTAGAGCGCATTACAGTAGTCCAGTCTAGAGGTAACTAAGGCATGCACCACCGTGGTCAAGTCAGACTTCACGAGGTATGGTCGCAGTTGGTGCACATCTATCTATCTCTCTGTCTATCATCTCTATCTATCTATCATCTATCTATCTATCTATCTATCATCTCTATCTAGCATCTATCTATCTATCAATCATCTCTATCATCTCTATCTATCTATCTATCTATCTATCTATCTATCTATCATCTCTATCTATCTATCATCTCTATCTATCTATCTATCTATCTATCTATCTATCATCTATCTATCTATCTATCTATCAATCCTCTCTATCATCTCTATCGGATCGGGGTATTGGGTGGCAACCTGTGCTGGACGGGGTCGCACTCCCCCTGAAATCACAGGTCCATTGCAGTTTGGGGGTCCTCCTGGATTCAGCGCTGACGCTTGAGGCGCAGGTGTCGGCGGTGGCCGGGAGGGCCTTCGCACAACTCAAGCTTGTGCGCCAACTGCGACCATACCTCGTGAAGTCTGACTTGACCACGGTGGTGCATGCCTTAGTTACCTCTAGACTGGACTACTGTAATGCGCTCTACGTGGGGCTTCCCTTGAAGACGGCCCGGAAACTACAATTGGTCCAGCGCTCGGCTGCCAGGTTAATTACGGGGGCGAGTTACAGGGAGAGATCTACTCCCCTGTTCAAGGAGCCCCACTGGCTGCCTTTTATTTTCCGGTCCCAATTCAAGGTGTACACCATCACATATAAAGCCCTAAACGGTTTGGGACCCACCTACCTTCGTGACCGTATCTCCTACCACAAGCCTACACGATCCCTTCGCTCATCAGGGGAAGCCTTCCTGTCCCCACTCCCGATATCCCAGACCCGCCTTGTGGGAACAAGGGAGAGGGCCTTCTCTGCTGTGGCCCCCCGATTGTGGAATTCTCTGCCCGCGGAGATTAGGCAAGCCCCCACACTAGCAGCCTTCAAGAAAGACTTGAAAACATGGCTCTTTCGCTGCGCTTTTGGAGAGTAACCATTTTATATTTCTTTTCCGTTGCTCCCCCTAATATCTATCCTCCAGAATACCCCACTCCCTTATGACCCTGTTCGCTGTGGTTTTTATTTTTATGTCTTTCTCACCCCGAGTTTTAACTTAATGTTCATGTGGTCTGCCCTTGTTTTTATTGTCTCCTTGTTTTATTTTGTAATGGATATTATTTACTGTATTGTTTATTGTATTGTGTTGTGCTGTTCTTTCATTGTATTGTTTTGGGCGCGGCCCCATGTAAGCCGCCCCGAGTCCCCATTGGGGAGATGGTGGCGGGGTATAAATAAAGTTTTTTATTATTATTATTATTATTATTATTATTATTATTATTATTATTATTATTATCATCTCTATCTATCATCTATCTATCTATCTATCTATCTATCTATCTATCTATCTATCTATCTATCTATCTATCTATCTATCCACTTCCCTGTATCCGACCCTACAATTACACACTTTCCCCCCCTACTGAGCTGTGTTGTCCTGGGTCTAAATGCTTAATGGGAACTAGCATTATGTAGCGGTTTGGACATTGTGCTGGGATTCTGAGTTGGAATCCTTACTGGATCATGAACTGCATCAGTTCTATATTGTAGATGTGCCTTATGAAGATACTACATATTATGAAGGAGAACCAATGTGATTGCATATACTTTGTGTCCCACTTGGTGCAGTAGTTTGACTAGGGCTCTATGTAAGGTAAAGGTAAAGGTTTTCCCCTGACATTACATCTCGTTGGGTCCGACTCTGGGGATTGGAGCTCATCTCCATTTATAAGCTGAAGAGCCAGTGTTGTCCATAGACACCTCCAAGGTCACGTGGCCAGCATGACTGCATGAAGCATTGTTACTTTCCTGCTGGAGTGGTACCTATTGATCTACTCACATTTGCATGTTTTTGAACTGCTAGGTTTGCAGAAGCTGGGGCTAACAGTGGGAGCTCACCTTGCTCCCTGGATTCAAACTACCAGTCTTGCGATCAGCAAGTTCAGTAGCTCCATGGTTTAACCTGCTGTGCCACCAGAGGCTCCCTAGGGTTCTAGAAGACCACCTGAAAATATGGAAAGGTGTTGTTGCTTGTCAGAGTTGAGTTTGATGGTCTCATTCAGCATTGGGCAGCTTCTTGTGATCTTAGCTTGTGCCCAGCCACATGTTGCTGTGGCTTATGGGAATGCTTTGTTGGCCAGGTGGAATAGCAGTGAATAGCCTTGAAGCCTCAAAAGCCTGAACCCTGTCTGTACCCCAGCACCATTGTGGCCGAGGGGGTTGCTAGGCGACGGAGTGGGTGGGACCTAAAGGGGGCAGGACCTACCCTTCTGACCAGCAACCAGGGCTGAAAACGGCTCTTCCTCGTTCTCTAATTTGGACTTTCTTTTCCAGGTTTTTTTTTTTGTTTGAAAGACATAGATTGGATGACTATGTCTTTTGTGGCCAAATTTGGTGTGATTTGGTTCAGTGGTTACTCAGTCCTACAAATGTACATTACATTTATATATATATAGATTACCATGCCTTTGGGGTGCATTTATACTATGGAATAAATGCAGTTTGATGATACCACTTGAACTGCCATGGCGCCATGCTATGGAATCATAAGATTTATAGCTCTGCAGTGATGTAGTCTGACATCATCTTAGAACTGCCTTGACTCAAAAACTATGGAATCCTGGGAGTTATAGCTTTACAAGGTCTTTAGCTATATCTTTAAACATGAATTTTAAATGTGTGTCCTTTGTTCAATCTCTGTGTGGTGTATTTTAATACGTAATTTATAGAGATATGTTTTGAGGTGTATCTTTTATAGAGGTATGCTTTAATATTGTGTTTGTGGTGTTTTTGTTGTGCTTATGTGCTTTAATGGTTTTGTAACCCACCTTGAACCATAAGGAGAGGCGGGTAAGAAATAATAATAATAATGATGATAATAATCAGCCGGCATTTGGAAACAATAGACATTGACAAAATCACCATCTGCCAACTGCAAAAGGCCACCCTACTGGGATCTGCACACATCATCAGAAAATACATCACACAGTCCTAGACACTTGGGAAGTGTTCGACTTGTGGTTTTGCGAAACGAAATCCAGCATATCTATCTTGTTTGCTGTGCCATACAACGTCGTTGTGTTGATAATAATAATAATAATAATAATAATAATAATAATAATAATAATAATACAGTAGAGTCTCGCTTATCCAAGCCTCTGGATAATCCAAGCCATTTTTGTAGTCAATGTTTTCAATATATTGTGATATTTTGGTGCTAAATTCGTAAATACAGTAATTACAACATAACATTACTACACATTGAACTACTTTTTCTGTCCAATTTGTTGTATAACATGATGTTTTGGTGCTTAATTTGTAAAATCATAACCTAATTTGATGTTTAATAGGCTTTTCCTTAATCCCTCCTTATTATCTAAGATATTTGCTTATCCAAGCTTCTGCCGGCCCGTTTAGCATGGATAAGTGAGACTCTACTGTATCTCCATCTGTACATGTTGCCAAGACCCAAGTCCATTTCACAGTGTAGAATGAAAGCATTTTGATACCACTTTAACTTCAATGGCTCCATGCTATGGAAGTCTGGGATTTGTAGTTGGGTTTCATTCCTAACAGCCAATATGCTGTTGGGAATTGTGGGAGTTGAAATCCAAAACACCTGGAGGGCCAGAGTTAGTCCATGCCTGGTGTAGTTGTAGTTTCTCCGCCAAGGCTCTTTGACAGAGAAAACAAGACATTGCGAGACTAAATCTCTCAGAATTCCATAGCATTGAGTCATGGCAGTTAAAGTGGTATTGAACCACATTAATTGCATGGTGTAGATGCATCCTTGGTCTCAGAACTGCCTGAATACCTGGAGAACTTTGGGTTCCAATCTTGGTACATATGTAATACCAGGCAAAACAGAAACATGGTCAGACTCAGTGGTGCAATGGTTTAAACCAGGGGTCCCCAAACTAAGGCCCGGGGGCCACGTGCGGTCCATTGTAGCCATTTATCTGACCCTTATGGTGGTGGCTCCCTCCTCCTCTTTGCTTGTTTATAATGGTATTTTAATTATTACTTAATTAATTATTAATTATTAAGGGGTGCTTTGCTAGTGCTTTTGGTGCACAAAGGTAGAAGGGGATTGGACTAAATGGCCCAAACGGTCTCTTCCAACCCTCTTTATTATTATTATTATTATTATTATTATTATTATTATTATTATTATTATTGACAGAAGTACACAGCATAACACAGCAAACGAGATAGATATGCTGGATTTCATATCACAAAATCACAAGTCGAACACTTCCCAAGTGTCTAGGACTGTGTGATTTTTATTATTATTATTATTATTATTATTATTATTATTATTATTATTATTAACAACATTGAGGCTAGGTGGCCATCTGTCAGGGGTGCTTTGCTTGTGCTTTTGGTGCACAAAGGTAGAAGGGGATTGGACTAAATGGCCCAAATGGTCTCTTCCAACCCTCTTTATTATTATTATTATTATTATTATTATTGACAGAAGTACACAGCATAACACAGCAAACGAGATATATATGCTGGATTTCATATAACAAAATCACAAGTCGAACACTTCCCAAGTGTCTAGGACTGTGTGATTTTTTATTATTATTATTATTATTATTATTATTATTATTATTATTATTATTATTATTAACAACATTGAGGCTAGGTGGCCATCTGTCAGGGGTGCTTTGCTTGTGCTTTTGGTGCACAAAGGTAGAAGGGGATTGGACTAAATGGCCCAAGGGGTCTCTTCCAACCCTCTTTATTATTTTTTATTATGATTATGATTATTATTAACATTGAGGCTGTATTTGTTCCCTTTTTTTTTTTAACTTCAAAATAAGGTATGTGCCGTGTGCATGGGAAATTGTTCATAGTTTTTAAAAAAAACCTATAGTCTGGCCCTCCAATGGTCTGAGGGACCGTGAACTGGCCCCCTGTTTAAAAACTTTGGGGACCCCTGGCTTAAACCCTTGTGCTGGCAGGACTGCTGAGAGAAAGGGCAACGGTTCAAATCCTGGAAACAGGGTGAGCTCCTGTCTGTCAGCTCCAGCTTCTCATGCGGGGACATGAGAGAAGCCTCCCACAGGATGGTAAAACATCCGGGCGTCCCCTTGCAGATGGCCAATTCTCTCACACCAGAAGCGACTTGCAGTTTCTCAAGTCGCTCCTGACACGGAAAAGAAAAGCTTAAAAGAGCTGAAACAGAAAGTAGTTCATGGGCAGTGAAAGGACTCACATCAAGGGCTTTTCTCCTGGCAGGAAGATATCCTCAGGCCAGATTATGGAGCTGCCCTTTGGCTTTGTCTGAGCTTTCCCTCCTGCTTCCCCCTCCTTCGGGTGTGTAATGGATCCCCCACAAGACAATGGTGAATCCCTGAAAGACAGCCTTGCCAAGCCATCATCCATCGATCGATTGATGGGGCCTTTGGAGTGACAGAAGGCCCCTTTCCCCCTTTCTCTTGCACCAATGATGCTCCGTATCTTCTTCTCCCACCCAGGGATTCTATGTGTTTATCCTTACGTTTTATTGAATTTTTACCATTTCCAATAAAAACATATGAAAGAGAAAAAAATATAAAAAGGGGGAAACAGATCAGGCCTGATCAAAAGTTAGGCATATTGATCGATAAAAGCAGACTGTATTGCAATATATATATATACTAGCTGTGCCCGGCCACGCGTTGCTGTGGCGTTGTCTGGTGGTGTTGGTGAAAAATTGTTGAGGTAGTGGTGATATTGAATGTCTGTTGTATGGTTGTCTTTATGTTTAGTATGCACACTGAAGTGGATTATATGGCAGTGTGGAGTCAAGATAATCCAGTTCAAAACAGATAATATAAGATTCTAAATGGGCTATATAGCTGTGTGGAAGGGCCTTGAGTCTACACTGCCATCTAATCCAGTTAAAACCTGATAATCTGTATTTTATAGGCAGTGTGGAAGAGGCCTAAGTGAGGCCTAACTCTGCCTGTCCCCTGGGCTGAGTGGGTTGCTAGGAGACCAAGTGGGCGGAGCTTAGCCTTCTAACTGGCAGCAATTGGATAAAAACAATTATTCCTATCCCTCTAATTAGGACTTTATTTTTCTTTTGTTTTTGTTGTATCAACCTAGAGGCGTGGATGATGGGTTGTGTTGTCAATTTTCGAGGTTGTGGAATGTTTAGTTTTGTTGTTTTGTCCGCTGCCCTGATGCCATCACTCTTTTATATATATAGATACAGTAGAGTCTCACTTATCCAAGCTAAACGGGCCGGCAGAAGCTTGGATAAGCGAATATCTTGGATAATAAGGAGGGATTAAGGAAAAGCCTATTAAACATCAAATTAAGTTATGATTTTACAAATTAAGCACCAAAACATCATGTTTTACAACAAATTTGACAGAAAAAGCAGTTCAATACGCAGTAATGTTATGCTGTAATTACTGTATTTATGAATTTAGCACCAAAATATCACGCTATATTGAAAACATTGACTACAAAAATGGCTTGGATAATCCAGAAACTTGGATAAGCGAGGCTTGGATAAGTGAGACTCTACTGTATATATAACTAGCTGTGCCCGGCCACGCATTGCTGTGGTGTATAGGAATCCTTTGTTGGCCAGGTGGAATAGCCTTGCAGCCTCAAAGCCTGGCTGTTTTCTTCTTACGGGAATCCTTGTTTGGTAAGTTAGAATGCAATGGAATAAGCTTGCTGCTTGGAAGCCTGGGTACTTGAATTGTAGGGGAATGGTTTTTTTGGGCTGCTAGAATTGCATTGAATTGCCTCGCTGCTTCAAAGCCTGGCTGCTTGCTACCTAGGGCAATGATGGGCAACCTTTTGCGCTTGGTGTGTCAAAATTCCCCAAAAAACCTAGCATGACTTGGGTGGTGTGTCACTTTGAGAAAAAAACCATAATTTCACAATAGGTATAGTTTAAATAACAAAAATGTATAACTGTAATATATAACTGTATTTAATAAATCAAAAACTATTTACTACCATTATTTCCATGTACAACAATCTATGGTACCTCTTGCAGTTTCCACGCTGATCTCTCTCTATTGTAGTTTCAATGTAGTCATGAATAATGAATAATATAATAATAATATAACAGTAATAATATAATATACTACAATAATAATAGAATGATTATATATAGATAGATAGATAGATAGATAGATAGATAGATAGATAGATAGATAGATAGATAGATATAGATATATATATCCCCCATGGAGTAAACAACAAAACCATTGGACCAAATCACACCAAATTTGGCCACATCCATGTTTTGCGTGGCAGCAAAAATGACTAGGCGTGTCAGTGCTGACACACGTGTCATAGGTTGGCCATCACTGATCTAGGGGAATCTTTAGTTATCAAGCTTCAATAGTACAGAGTAGTATCGCTGCTTCAAAGCCTGTCCACCTTCTACCAAGGTTAATCCTTTGTTGGTCTGGTTAAATTGCACTGAATAGCCTTGCAGCTTTAGTGCCTGGCTATGTTATACCTAGGCCAATCTGATTTTTTTGGGGGGGAGGGAGGGGATTGAGTGAAGGACATACCTTGGATGTGTTGGTGTATTGTGGCCAAATTTGGTGGGATTTGGTTCAGTAGTTTTGTTGTTTACTCAGTCCTACAAATGAACATTACATTTTTATATATATAGATTATTGCTGTGTGACTTGTATTCCACGACAGTGGTGCAAGTAGCGAAACTTTTGAGTCGTATTCAATTTTTGACAACTATGCTATGATTGTAATCTATATATATAAAAGAGTGATGGAATCCTGGCGACCACCAAAACAACAAAACTAAACATTCCACAACCTCGAAAATTGACAACACAACCCATCATCCACGCCTCTAGGTTGATACAACAAAAACAAAAGAAAAATAAAGTCCTAATTAGAGGGAGAGGAATAATTGTTTTTATCCAATTGCTGCCAGTTAGAAGGCTAAGCTCCGCCCACTTGGTCTCCTAGCAACCCACTCAGCCCAGGGGACAGGCAGAGTTAGGCCTCACTTAGGCCTCTTCCACACTGCCTATAAAATACAGATTATCAGGTTTTAACTGGATTAGATGGCAGTGTAGACTCAAGGCCCTTCCACACAGCTATATAACCCTATATATAAGCTATATAATATAAAATCTTATATTATCTTATATTATCTGCTTTAACTGGATTATCTGGACTCCACACCTTTACCCTTTATCTTAACTACCACCAATTCCTCAATACTTTATTTCCCATACCACCATACTTCGCCACAGCAACGCGTGGCCGGGCACAGCTAGTATACAAGAGAAAGAGAGAAGAAAGGGATAAAGGAACAAAGGTGAACAAAGGTTAGGCGTGTAGATCCACAAAAGTGGGTTGTTACCAAAAGATATATGCCGAATCGTTGTTTGGTGGCTCATATTTCGTGAGGGCAATGCTGATGTTTTAGAATCTTCTGACTGTAGGTGTATTGCGTTGTGAATGTTTGTTTTGCCAGCCTTCCCAAGCAGGACTGAATTGGGTGTGTTCTCTATTGTCATTGCCGTGCAAATGCTTTGGGGACGTAACATCGGGGCATTTTTTGGCACAATTTGGAAGCCTAAGAGTCGGGATTCCTCTCCATTCATGAGTCCGGCCCGTTCTCATCAGGGAAATTGATAAATTTGCTGTCTGTCACAAAGAAATGCAACCTCAGTGGATTTCATGGCATCAGGTATAGCTGAATTTCTTTCATATCGGAAGAGGGGTGGGGAGGCTTATGTGCGAAGCTTGCAGATTTCCTTTGGTGCCGCTCAGCCTTTAGAAGTTTGTGTGTCTGTTGAGTGTGTTTGCGCTTTTGTTCTGTGCTGTTTGGACACCGACAGGGAGGAGGGCTCCACGGTTGCAGATGCACAGAGAGAGAGAGAGAAAGAAAGAAACACGGCGTTGCCAGCAGTGAATGGAGGAAATTGGGCCGCTAATTGCCAGCTTGAGGAAAATTGCTGAAGCTTCTGAAAGCATGCTAATTCAAACCTGGGCATGAATGAAGACGGAGGGCTGGCTGTCGAGCGGAAACTGGCAGGATGGGAAAAATGAAAGAGCTGGGCGGGGAGGGGGCCACATTCCCGGCCCCGGAAAGCAAGAGGAAGGCTTTGAAAAGAAGATGGAATTTGATTCATGCGCACACCGCCAGCGTCCCATAAATACACTGCAAGCTGGGCTGAGCCCCAGGAACTAAAGATTGGCTCGCAAGGAGATGGAAATGCATGGCTTGTGGCTCCTACCGTGTTTCTTATATTCTTATATTATTTTATTATTTTTTGCTCCTAAAGATGTGCTAGGTCTTATTTTTAGGGGATGTCTTATTTTTTCCATGAAGAAGAATTCACATTTATTGTTGAACAAAACAATATACTGTACAGTACTAGTTGTCATCACAAACCAACATAACCAAACCAGACAAACTATGACTCCTGACAATAATTTCTTGTTACTACTGTATAAATATAAATAATATAACATTAATATATTATTACCATTATTTCCATGTACAACTGGTATGTGCATTTACCGATCCTGCAAGTTCTGGTGTTTTGTTTGGTGGGCGCCGGGCATGCTTCCAAACAAAAACTTTGCTAGGTCTTACTTTTGGGGGAGGCCTTATATTTAGCAATTCAGTAAAACCTCTGCTAGGTCTTATTTTTTGGGGATGTCTTATTTTCGGGGAAACAGGGTATATCATAGAATCCTAGAGCTGGAGGGGACCCCAAAGGCCATCCAGTCCAACCCTAATCTGCCAGACAAGAACACATCAGCAAAGCACTCCTGATAGATAGCTTAAAACTATAGAATCATAGATTCCTAGTATTGGAAGGGACCCTCAAAGGTCATCCAGTCCAACCACATTCTGCTGGGCAGGAAGACACAATCCAAGCCCTCTTGATAGATGGCCACCTAGACTCTGTTGTAAAATTGCAGAGAAGGAGATTTCTCAAGGCTTCTAGACAGTAGCATGGTTTCACTGAATAATAATAATAATAATAATAATAATAATAATAATAATAATAATAATAATAATAATTGTGTTGTCGAAGGCTTTCATGGCCGGGATCACAGGGTTGTTGTATGTCTTTCGGGCTGTGTGGCCATGTTCCAGAAGCATTCTCTCCTGACGTTTTGCCCACATCTATGGCAGGCATCCTCAGAGGTTGTGAGGTATGGATAAACTAAGTAAGGAAAGGAAAGAATATATATATCTGTGTAGAGTCTGGGGTGTGGCAAGGGTCCTTTGTCACTGGGAGCCAGCATTAATGTTTCAGTTAATCACCCTAATCAGCATTGGAGATGTTTTTGTCTCTTGCCTGGGGGCATCCTTTGTCAGTCAAGCCCTCAGAGTGTTGGTTCCCATCTACTGTTTTGATTTTGGAGTTTTGTAATACTGGTAGCCAGATTTTGTTCATTTTCATGGTTTCTTCCTTTCTGTTGAAATTGTCCACATGCTTGTGGATTTCAATGGCTTCTCTGTGCAGTCTGACATGATAGTTGTTAGAATGGTCCAGCATTTTTGTGTTCTCAAATAATATGCTGTGTCTAGGTTGGTTCATCAGGTGCTCTGCTCTGGCTGATCTCTCTGGTTGAATTAGTCTGCAGTGCCTTTCATGTTGTTTGATTCTTGTTTGGGCAATGCTGCGTTTGGTGGTCCCTATGTATACTTGTCCACAGCTGCATGGTATCCGGTAGACTCCTGCAGAGGAGAGAGGATCCCTCTTGTCCTTCGCTGGCCGTAGCATTTGTTGGATTTTCTTTGTGGGTCTGTAGTTAGTTTGTAGGTTGTGCTTATTCATCAGTTTGCCTATGCGGTCAGTGGTTCCCTTGATGTATGGTAAGAACACCTTTCCTCTGGGTGGAAAGGCACTGCAGACTAATTCAACCAGAGAAATCAGCCATAGCAGAGCACCTGATGAACCAACCTGGACACAGCATATTATTTGAGAACACAAAAATGCTGGACCATTCCAACAACTATCATGTCAGACTGCACAGAGAAGCCATTGAAATCCACAAGCATGTGGACAATTTCAACAGAAAGGAAGAAACCATGAAAATGAACAAAATCTGGCTACCAGTATTACAAAACTCCAAAATCAAAACAGTAGATGGGAACCAACACTCTGAGGGCTTGACTGACAAAGGATGCCCCCAGGCAAGAGACAAAAACATCTCCAATGCTGATTAGGGTGATTAACTGAAACATTAATGCTGGCTCCCAGTGACAAAGGACCCTTGCCACACCCCAGACTCTACACAGATATATATATTCTTTCCTTTCCTTACTTAGTTTATCCATACCTCACAACCTCTGAGGATGCCTGCCATAGATGTGGGCAAAACGTCAGGAGAGAATGCTTCTGGAACATGGCCACACAGCCCGAAAGACATACAACAACCCAGTAATAATAAAGCTTTATTTATACCCCCAACATCTCCCCGCGGGGACTTGGGGCGGCTTACATGGGGCAGATGCCCAAACAACATAGAACAAAACATAGGCAACATAATACAAATCACACTATAAAAAGATAAAACAGTAATACAATATATCAATTAAAACAAAAATACAGGATAAAAAATTGCATTTAAAACACATAAATGGTAAAATCATAATAAAAACAGGATAGATTATTAAAAACCCTCTGGGGCGAATTAATTAATGACTGTATCTCCAAAGGCTCTGAACAGCTCTGACCATCAGGAAGTTCTTCCTAATGTTTAGGTGGAATCTCTTTTTCTGTCGTTTGAATCCATTGCTCCATGTTCTACTCTGTAGAGAGCAGAAAGCAAGCTTAACCCCTCCCTCCTCAATGGGACATCTTGTTACACCCAAGTCCAGTAGTACCATCTACAAAAGTTTATTATGGAAAGCATGTACAAAGGGGGAAAAGGCATTTCCCAAAAAGGCAGTAGGGTATAAAATACAAAATAGCCACAATCCCAAAATGTTAAAGTTTATAAAGTCACGATAGCCGAAATCCACAGCAGTCATTCAGACTTAAATCCATAAGCATGAAAACAGGAACATAATCCATAAGCAGGAAACTTGAATCATGAACTTGAGAGCTGAGACAGGAAAGTCTTATGGCAACGTTGTCTCCTCTGAGAGCGTGAGGCCCAAAGCCCCAATGTTAAGCCCAACCAAGTAGCCATGAGATCATACAGACTGCACCTGGGCTTCAAGGACTTCTTACGGATTCTCTCAGAATGTCTAATTAGTTTATTCTTCACTCCCTCTGTTCTCAGACCTAATCTGGCTTCTCAGGAAAACTCCTCATCGTCTGAAGGCCATTTCACAAGGGAACTGAAACTTTCACTTTCTGTTGCCTGGGAACGAGCACAGGAATCCCAAACATCAGCATCATTGGCCTGCACTTTTCTTTGATCACTAGCAGACTCTTCACTTTGAAACCCATTGATTTCCTCATCCTCTGAAAAATCCTCTGAGGCTTGCTGAGCCCCAACACATCTTTCCCAATATATAAACATGGCTCTTGTTTCTCCTCTCAAGCTTCTCTTCTCCAAGCTAAACATCTCCAGCTCCCTAAGCTGTTCCTCGGTGGGGTTAATGGTTTCCAGGCCTTTGACTTCTTTGGTGACCCTTCTCTAGACACATTCCATCTTGTCCATATCTTTCTTGAATTGTTTTGCCCAGAACTGGGTACAGTCTTATTCTAAGTACGGTCCAACCAAAGCAGACAAGAGGGTGCTATGACTTCCCTCAATCTAGACACTATCCTTCTGTGCCGTCCGCCGGACAATAAAAAACTATAAAACTGAAACGTGCTGTCCTTTATCCGGGCGAACTGCAAATCCCTATAAGCTGTCCTATAGATATTGAACGACTGAGTCTGGATAACTTCAAAAAAGGATGTTTATTCATACAAGGTTGTAAACCTGGCACAGATCTTAAAGTTGCAGAAAATGAAACAAATTTCTATAGGTTTTAGGTACAGAACTATCCCTGGTTCCAGAAAGCAAAGGTGATTATAAAACCACTATACCCTAATCACGCTGCCTATATTAGAAGGAGAAACTCTTTCCTTCCCTATCTTTACAGCAAAGATTAGTTCTAGAAGCGATGGAATAACCCTGCTCCTCTAACTAGAATTCCTATTCCAGATCAGTATAATTCAATACTTATCTAATTTGGATAGGCTTAGATTGGCCTGGTTTTGAGGATGATTTGTCCCAGTTAGCCTTGCACAGCTCCAGCACGTTGGAAGACTATAGCCAGAATGAAACTCTAAAATGGAGACTAGACCCTGGTAAAAAGGGCGGTCCTAAGATGTTGTACTCTTTGACCAATCATTGCAAAGAAAACTGCAGCCAGCTCTTGCAGACTTCAAGCCACCTTTCCTGGGCTTTGCAGCCAAAGGCTGAAACAAAATGCAAAGGAGGGAAAACAAACAAACGACCAATAGGTAAGGCAAACCATCGTCCTGGGGGACGGAACACTCCCCGCTTAAATTCCCAGGATGTGGGAATTTACCACTCAAAAACATACAAACACCTTTGCACATATGACAATACAAACACTAGAACTTTAAACATCTCCAATAAGCAACACGAGGTCACTAATTGGTCTGTCCAAAATGGACACTTTGTCTCTGTTGCAAGTCTTTAATTGAACTTTCCTGACCTTACCGTCCGGGCAAGGAAAGGTCTTTAATACAATGCCCATGGGCCATGCATGGCGGGGCAAGTCTTTGTCCTTTAACAACACAACGTTGTTAACCTCAATGTTGTCCTGTGGGCTTTGCCAGATTCTTCTAGCTTGAAGCTGGCTTAAGTACTCAGCTTTCCACCTTTTCCAAAAGTGGTTGGCCAAGGACTGCACCTGTTTCCACAGGGCACGGTGAGTTCCGTCCGGAACTGGCAACATGATGTCCTTCCATCCTGGCACCTTTTGTGTCAAAATAAGTGCAGGAGTCAGTGGTTGTAAGTTCTCAGGGTCACTGGTAAGGGGAACCAGCGGCCGGTTGTTGATAATTGCGGTAACTTCCGCCATAAGTGTCACCAAAACATCATGCGTCAATGCCCTATGACTCAAAAACATGGCATTAAGGATTTTGCGACTAATACCAATCATCCTCTCCCAAACACCACCCATGTGGGAGGCGTGAGGAACATTGAAAGTCCACATAATTTGTTCAGTATTCGTAAAGTTCTGAACCTTTGGGTCTCTCCCAAACCTAGACACACAATTGAGTTCTTTGGTCGCACCTACAAAATTGGTGCCACAGTCCGACCGAATTGACTTAATTGGCCCTCTGCGGGCTATGAACCTTTTTAATGCGTTTAAAAATGATGAAGTGTCCATCCCTTCTATGACTTCTATATGGACAGCTCGTATTACTAAACAAGTAAACAAAACTGCCCACCTCTTGTTATTTACAACACCACCCCTGGTTTTCCTAGTGACAACCTCCCAAGGACCAAACACATCGATTCCCACATGGGAAAAGGGTGGGTCTGTCAAAGTCCTATCCTGAGGTAGTTCTGCCATCAACTGACTTTGACAGTTTCGCCTAAGGCGCCTGCATTTAACACATTTGAAAATACAACTGTTGACCAACCTTTTGGCATTAACTACCCACAGACCTTCATTTCTAAGGGCTGCCTCAGTTAGAGTTCTACCCTGATGATGGATCCTTTCATGGTGATGCCGAACGAGCAGCAATGCAGTGTGACTATTAGGGGGTATGATGATGGGGTTTTTTATGCACGCCTTGAGTTTAGCTTTGGCTAACCTTCCTCCAACTCTCAAAATACCCTCCTTGTCTAGAAATGGGTTTAACTCACGCAAGAAACTCCGGCTGGGGGTGTCAAGCCCTTGTTCTAGCCTAGCTATTTCCTGCTTGAAAGCAGATCTCTGTACTGACTTGAATATGACGCTCTTAGCCTTTATCATATCCTGGACCTGTAAAGGCTCACTATCTTTGCAAGCTAAACGATGTATAAGCCTAGCAACTGCTCTAAGAAGACTGTGCCACTCCGAAAAACGTTCAAAACGGTGTGGTTCCAGGCAAGATCTTTGGCCCATCTTGATTTCTGTGGTTGATTTGCAGGCTTTCACCTCTGCACTTCGTGAGACTTGAGCATTCATAATGTCCGAAAACCTTTGCTCATCTTTCGAGAGCGCTGTGGCTTCGTCTCTCTCAGAGACTTTGAAGATGGAGGAATACTCTGGAGTTATTGCTTGGCAGTAGACCGAGATATGACTTAGGCAACTGCGCACAAGTGTAGGACGTCCACCTTTAAGCACCTGTGCTTGATTGGAGTTCAACGACGATGGTGGGTGCATCTTGTTTATGCACACTGGGCCTATGACTGTCCAGCCTAATGGCAATTGTTGTGCGATAGGTGCACCTGGAGGTCCTTTAACTTGGTCGTTCACACAGAACAAGCTCGGGCAGTCCGAGCCAAGCAAAAGGGCAATGTCCACATCTGGCCGAAAGGCTGGTATAGCATTCTTTAACCGTCGCAAATGTGGATGAGCCTCCACAACTTCTCTGGTGACAATCTGCCTTTTGTTCCGGGGAATAGAGGAACACTCAATCAGGTCTGGCAACTTGAACTGTCTCTTCTGGTCGCAAGAGGAGACAACGAAGCCAGATGCTATGCGACCCTGCAACTTCTTTTTTCCTGCACACGTAGTCATAGTGTAGTCGACCATCTTGGTTTTAAGGTCAAACATGCGGAAGAACTCTGGAGTAGCCAGGGAGGCGTCGCTCTGTGAATCCAGGGCCACATAGAGTCTCTTTCTAAGCCAAGGGCTCTTGGCTGGATATACATCCGCTAGGCAGATAGGATGACAAACTCTGTACTGGTGCGAGTCAGAACACAGCTCTGTACAGGCGACTGCTGAAACCTCCACCTGCATCTCTGGTACGACTGGCTTGTCGGTGTCTTCGACTGCTGACTTTTCTTTTGGTGAAACGTTCCCTTTGGGGTGGGAGATGACACTGGAGTTGTGCATTGCGGTGCAATGCTTGAGGCTGTTGCATTTCTCACACTTGACGTTTTCTTTGCAGTTGGACGCAAAGTGTGGAGTTGCTCCACAGCATCTAAAGCAGATTCCCTGCTTTTGAACTAGCTGTTGCCTTTCTTTGTATGACTTTCTACTAAACTCCCTGCAGTTGGCCAAGCTGTGAGGCTTTTGGTGGATAGGGCAAAGCAACTCTTTTACCTCCGACCTGGGTTCATCAGTCTTGTGTTGAGTTTCGACTGCCTTTACGCTGACAGGTCTATTGGCCTCTCTAGGTGGTTTTTTCTCCACTTTAGGTGCCTTCTCTGGCTGGGTCCCTTGGTATAAGGTGGGGAGGCCCGTCTGCGGATCATTCCTTTCTCTGGCCGCCCTGGTGATGAACTGGACCAAATGAGAAAATGGAGGGTATGCCTGGGAGTGGGCCTCCTTGTAGTTGAAGACCTCCTGTCCCCAGCGTTCTTGCAAAGTGAAGGGCAGCTTGGTCAAGATCTGCCTCTGGGACAGGTGCTGATCGAGGCACTTCAAACCGGGCAGTTCTGGATTCTCCTTGGCCGACTCTAATTCCGTAAGGAGATCGCTGAGGTCCCACAAGAGTTTGAAGTCTTTGAGTTTCAAAGCTGGGAACCTTTGGAGCTTGTCCATAAGAGATGCTTCAATCTCTGTGCTGGCCCCATACCTCTGCTGCAACCTGGCCCAGGCCTTTTCCAGGGCTTTGTCGGGATCGGCTACGTGGGCTGCGTAGATCTTCTTAACTTGTGAGGATGAGGCTGGGCCCAACCATGCAGCCAGAAGAGTCAGTTCTTCCTCAGGCAATAACTTTAAGTCTCTGATTGCTCTCTGGAAGGTGGCCTTCCAGAGAAGAAATTCCTCAGGCTTGTCCGAAAACTTTTCGACACCCTTGTCCTTAAGATCTCTTCTGGGGCTTCTGATGATGGAGACAAGCTGGGACTCTGGCGTCGAAGGGAACAATTGAGGAGTTTGCTGTTGTGGAGTGGACTCCCACCGTGCACCTTGCGTCAACCTTTGGCCTCTTGGAGGGATGACATCGACCACTGACGAATCGGTGGCTCCCTGTGCAGCTGTCTGTAAGGGCCAACTAGCACTTGGCCTTGAGGCCCTGATTGACTGACCTAGGGATTTAGCAGGAGGCACAGGTAGCTCGGGCAAGGGTGAGCTCCCCGCTATGACGCTCTGCTCTGCAGGAAACTCAAAAGTGACTTTGGGGCCCTGCTCTGGGTAAGGAGAGAAGTCTTCCTGTTCCTCATCCGAAAACTGGCTGTTTAAGCTATTAAGATGCACAAGCACCTTGGAAGAAGGGTCCTGCTTCGGCAACTGACTTACATTTTCTTCTGTGAGTGGCTCAATTAGGGCCTTGGCCAAAGTCTCAGCCCTTACCTTTTTGGCAGTAGCATCCATCCTTATTCTAAGCATTTCTATTTCACCTTGCCTTTGGGCCTGTTCCATTTGCATTTCGCTTTGTCTACGGGCCTGTTCTATTTGCATTTCGCTTTGTCTACGGGCCTGTTCTATTTGCAGTTCGCTTTGTCTACGGGCCTGTTCTATTTGCAGTCGTTGCTCTTCTTCTTTAAAGGGAAGGGTGAGATCAGCTGCCTTAGCATCAGCTTCCGCCCCCGCTACCTTGCTCTTTAGCTCCAGACGTGCAGCCTCCTTAATGTGCAAGGCAGCTAGGGAAGAGATGGCACTCCCAGCAGCAGAAGACTTGCTAGAGTGGCTATGTTTAGATGATGCACACTCCCTTAGCTTAGATACCTGGCTAGAGCGGTTGGACTTAAGACTAAGTGCCACAGCAGGTGATTTTAAAAGATTGGTCTCATGGCTGCATAAGGAAGACTGATTTCCTTTTGGCTCAGACCTTAGATTAACAGGTGGAGAACTAAATTCCAAGGCATCTAGAATTGCCCTCACCTTATTTTCTTTCTCATTAGTGTCAGCTAAGACACTCACTATTTCTAACTCTGAATCCTTGGCGTTAATGCGCTCGAGGACCTGGACTATCTTAGACACCAAACCCCTCCAAATACCGAAGGTCTCTTCAAGGTCTGTCTGTAATATGGATGGCACCCTTGTAATACCCAAGCTCTCAATTCTGTCCATCAATGTTACAATTCGCTCCCATGCCGAACCTAACCTCACATGGAGGAGCTCCTTTTCATCTATTAGATGGGCTAGCATCTTGGCTGAAGGGTGCTTTATCCTTTGGGGCCTTTCATTCCTACTTTCAGCCTCAGAAGGAGGTATACCATCTGTATCATCTTGAAATTGCATAGACATTATGTATTCTTAATAGCAAGTAAATTTACAACAAAGGCAAATACAACATACCAGCAAGTAAATTTACAATAAAAGCAAATGCAATATATAATACAATGCACAACACTTAACCATAGCAATATATATCACTAAGTAACTATACTTTACAAAGATTGTGACCTTTGGCGCCAGACTTTGGTAGGCAAGCTGCAAAATGTCAACTGACAGCAACTTGCCACTTGATACCTCCCTTGCCCGAGTGACGTAAACTGCCAAAATGGCGACTTCGCCAAATTTTCAAGCACCTCGTGCTCTGCGGCTCGAGGCCTGCCGCCGAAGGAGCACCAAGGCTGGCTTTGGAAAGGAGGAGAGAAGAGACGCCTCCTCCCCGCTGTGAAGGGAGGTCACCACCGCAGGTCGATGAAGCAGGTCACCACCGCAGGACGATGAGGCAGGTCACCACCGCAGGACGATGAGGCAGGTCACCACCGCAGGACGATGAGGAAGGTCACCACCGCAGGACGATGAGGCAGGTCACCACCGCAGGACAATGAGGCAGGTCACCGCCGCAGGTCAATGAGGCAGGTCACCACCGCCGGACCATGAGGCAGGTCAAAGCCGGCCGAGTGCTCCGGCCGAACTCCTGATGAAGAGGCTGTCAAAGCCGGTTGAGTGCTCCGGCCGAACTCGCAGCAGCGTTGCCAGGCCTGTCCAGGTTCTAGCCTGGTTCTGGTGGGCTCCACGCCTCAGAGCCAGCCAAAGAACTGTCGCTGGTGCTCCGCGGCTCGAGGTCTACCGCCGAGGGAGCCCTGGACGTTGCTGGGAACTGCACAGCCTGTGCAAACCCAGAAAGCCACTGGGCCACGTGCGCACACGCGAGCCAAATAGCAAGGAAATAGAGCCCCACTATTTGACTCCTTCGGGTCTGAGAGCGGGCTCCACTGCCTCAGACGCTGGTAGAGTCTTTAGGTATGCAGACTGAGCTCAGGCGGAAAAGCCGCAGCCTATACTAAAACTTCCTAAACTATAAAAAACTATAAAGCCGTGCAAGCTAGCTCAAGCGGAAAAACCGCTGATCTACCTCAAAACTGTGCCGTCCGCCGGACAATAAAAAACTATAAAACTGAAACGTGCTGTCCTTTATCCGGGCGAACTG
Organism: Anolis carolinensis; assembly: GCF_035594765.1. Lineage (NCBI taxonomy): Eukaryota > Metazoa > Chordata > Lepidosauria > Squamata > Anolidae > Anolis > Anolis carolinensis. The sequence continues at coordinate 249,798,892 of NC_085844.1, forward strand.
CAAATCCCTATAAGCTGTCCTATAGATATTGAACGACTGAGTCTGGATAACTTCAAAAAAGGATGTTTATTCATACAAGGTTGTAAACCTGGCACAGATCTTAAAGTTGCAGAAAATGAAACAAATTTCTATAGGTTTTAGGTACAGAACTATCCCTGGTTCCAGAAAGCAAAGGTGATTATAAAACCACTATACCCTAATCACGCTGCCTATATTAGAAGGAGAAACTCTTTCCTTCCCTATCTTTACAGCAAAGATTAGTTCTAGAAGCGATGGAATAACCCTGCTCCTCTAACTAGAATTCCTATTCCAGATCAGTATAATTCAATACTTATCTAATTTGGATAGGCTTAGATTGGCCTGGTTTTGAGGATGATTTGTCCCAGTTAGCCTTGCACAGCTCCAGCACGTTGGAAGACTATAGCCAGAATGAAACTCTAAAATGGAGACTAGACCCTGGTAAAAAGGGCGGTCCTAAGATGTTGTACTCTTTGACCAATCATTGCAAAGAAAACTGCAGCCAGCTCTTGCAGACTTCAAGCCACCTTTCCTGGGCTTTGCAGCCAAAGGCTGAAACAAAATGCAAAGGAGGGAAAACAAACAAACGACCAATAGGTAAGGCAAACCATCGTCCTGGGGGACGGAACACCTTCTATGGATGCAACCTAGAATCACATGGGCTTTGTTCGCTGCTGCATCACACTGTTGGCTCATGTTAAGCTTATGTAGACCACAAGATCCCTTTTACACCTCTCAGTTTGGTCCCATCCATTGTTCAAATCACTGAATCTAGCCTGGGATTTTCCACCTAGACATCAGGAAGAACTTCCTGACAGAGCTGGAAGAAGGGGACTGGGCTGAGTTGCCCCAGGGGTCTCTTCCAACTCTAGAATAATCGTATGGTTATGAGGGCCCTTCTATACTGCCATATAATCCAGAATATCAAGGCAGATCATTCACACGATCTGCTTTGAACTGGATTATCTGAGTCTGCACTGCCATATAACCCAGTTCAAAGCATATCATCTGGATTGTATGCAGCTGTGTAGAAGGGGGTTTAGTCAAACTTGACTTGAGGCAAATAATAGCAAGAGTAGATCATACTACCTTCTGGTCTTCTCTTCTAGTGGCTGGACATCCCTCAGTTGTTTGTACGAGGGTTGAATGAAAAGTAATGCCTCCACCTTCGTAACTCCTCAACAGATGGCAGTCCTGATATGCGGCAGGTACTGGCTTGTTCCATAGACTTTCCTCTACAGTTCCATTTGGCGGAAAGCCTTAGCATTGAACGGTTGTGTTGTTAAAGTGCCAAGTATGGAACCCTGTACAGACAGTTGGCCAATGCGACTTAAGAAACATGCAGACATTGAATTCTTGACAGCAGAAGGTGCTACCCCAAAGGAGATTCATCAGAGAATGCAAGCTGTTTATGGTGATGGTATTGATGTGAGTCCTGTGCATTGTTGGGCGAGTAAGTTTAAAGATGTTGAGGTGGCAATATCTGACTTACATGGACGTCCTGTGACAGTAACCACCGAGTTTCACAAGCAAAAGTTTGACAGACTGATTCAGGATGATCGTTGTATCACTCAGAGAGAAATTTCAAGCATCATCGGCATTTCACAAGAACGTGTGGGTCACATTATTGCTTTGCTTGGCTACTGGAAGATCTGTGCACGATGGGGACTGTGAGACGCTGGTTGCGGAAACAGAGTGTTGACTTCTTCGGTGACGGCTTCAGAAAACTTGTTCATCGTTGGCAGAAATGTATCCAATTGTCTGTTGATTATGTGGAAAAGTGAATAGTTGTGATGTCTCATGGGCCATGTAGTCCCGTTCCCAGTACTATTGTGGCAGACGAAGAGGAAAACTTTGGTTTCCCACCGTTTCAGCCAGAATTGGAGCCCTTGCACCTGCAGGATGTTTGCCCTCCAGAAGCCAGCCAAACAAGCCTTGGGCAGAATTCTCCCCCGTTCTCTCGTAAGGATAATTATAATCGAGATAGAGGCGCTAGGGAGGCGAATCGCTGAAGCGCCAGAATCGCTGCCAGACAATTAGCTGATTAAGCCTGTTTCCCTTGGGAAATCTTAAGGAGTCATGCATCTGGACATAGTATGGGTTTCACTTCTTGTTCCCCAGGGAAAGTGTTCCTTGGTGGGAAAACAAGATCCTATATAGGTGTTTACCCGCAAGGAGATCCTTGCGGAGTCAATTCATCAGCTTCAGGAGTGAGATCGTGTGTGGTCTACGTTACTCCAGTTCCTTGTTTCCAGGACCTTGCCATGGACCTTGTTCTAGTTCCAAGCCTGCCTTGTTCCCCGGACCTCGCCTCGGACCTCGTTCTTGCTTCTTGCTTCTTGTTGCCACGTATCAAGTCTTGTTTGCCAAGAATCTAGTTTGTTTTCCAGCCTTGTTGTCAAGCTCTATTGGACTAAAGGACCCTGTCATTTCCCCACACTTGCTCGGCAAGTGTGTGTTTCGGTTATTGGATTATAACTTTGGACTCTAATATCTCATATTGGACATTGATTTCCTGGACTATATTTGACCTTTCCTGAAAGGTCTACTTCTGAACTTTATTCTTCACTTGTTTTTATTGACTTTATATATTCCCTTAATAAAGATATTAGATAGAATCTGGTCTCTGCGCATGGTTATTGGTGCTCTGCAGCCTGGGTCCTGACAATAGTGGTAGTTAAAGAGCACAGTCTAAGGATTATTTCTCCATTTGATTTATTAAAATATTCCCATCCAAACCCAAGTAACGAAGGTGGAGGCATTACTTTTCATTCAACCCTTGTACCTGGTTTAGGTAGTTGTCCATTGGAGTGACGCTCTCCCTTCTGTGCTGGGCTTGGCCTCCTTCCCTTCCTTCTCGTCTCTGCTTGGCCGGCCCTTAAGCCAATTAAAGCCGCCCCTCTTTGCAAGACCCTCCAGGTCTCCTATGAGCCTCCCTCCTTAATCTTGGGATTTGTGGCATTTGCTCCACTGACCAGTTAAATGCAGTTTGCTAAACCCATTAGCAGAGGCTGGATTTGGTGCAGAGTAAGGAAGGAAAAGGACACAGCGCTTTCGAAGAAGGGATGAGTTATTACTGGGTGAGTTGAGCCTGGGAAGAGAAGGGTGCAACTTGCTCTATGTGTGTCTGCTTCTGTTTCTTACACTCAAGACACACCTCCAGCATCATATTATGCTCCTTTTTTAGCATAGTTCTTGTAAAGTTGCCTATTGCACGCAGAAGGATTTAAGGCAGGGGTGGTGATGACAGAAGACATTCTCTGAATGTTGAGATTGAGACCTGTTCTGCATTGCCATATAAAATCCAGGTTACCTGCTTTGAACTGAATTTGTGGACCGAAAGGTTGCAGGTTCGAATCCAGGGAGTGGAGTGAGCACCCGCTGTTAGCTCCAACTTCTGCCAACCTAGCAGTTCAAAAACATGCAAAAGTGAGTAGATCAATAAGTACTACTCTGGCGGGAAGGTAACGGTGTTTCACTCAGTCATGCTGGTTATATGACCTTGGAGGTGTCTACACCGGCTCTTCGGCTTAGAAATGGAGATGAGCACCAACCCCCAGAGTCGGACACGACTGGACTTAATGTCAGGGGAAAACCTTTACCTTACTAGACTCATACCGTATTTCCCCGAAAATAAGACAGTGTCTTATATTATTTTTTGCTCCCAAAGATGTGCTAGGTCTTATTTTCAGGGGATGTCTTATTTTTCCATGAAGAAGAATTCACATTTATTGTTGAACAAAAAAATGAACATTTATTCTATACTGTACAGTAGTTGTCATCACAAACCAACATAACCAAACTAGACAAACTATGACTCCTGTCAAAAATTTCTTGTTACTACATAAATATAAATAATATAACATTTTAATATATTATTACCATTATTTCCATGTACAACTGGTATGTGCATTTACCGATCCTGCAAGTTCTGGTGTTTTGTTTGGCGGACTCTGGGCATGCTTCCAAACAAAAACTTTGCTAGGTCTTACTTTCAGGGGAGGCCTTATATTTAGCAATTCAGCAAAATCCCTACTAGGTCTTATTTTTTGGGGATGTCTTATTTTTGGGAAAACAGGGTATAATCCAGTTCAAGGCAGATCATGTGGATTATCTTCTTTGATAATTTGGATTATATGGTGACTGAGTGTAAAGGAAACCAGAAATAAAACCCATCCCCAAATCCTAGACTTCAACTCGATTTTTCCAAGCTTCAACCGGATTGCTAGAAACGTTTCTCATCAATACAGGTATTTCATCATGATGGGCAGGGAAATAATGACCGTGAGGATATTGATAGGAGTTTAAATGTATTTACAGTACTATATTGGCCAAAAAAAAGTCTCTTTCAATGCTCTCTGAATACTCAAGAAATTTCTGCTCGTGAATATAATGAATGGGACAATGTCACGGTAGAATTAATGCAGCTTGGTTCCAACTGACACGGCTCAAAGCCAGGTAATCCTGGGAGTTGTAGTTGGCCAAAGCACCAGCACTCCTTAGCATAGTAGGATAAAGAAAGTTGTAAAATTCAACTCCCAGGTTTCCATAGCTTGGAGTGTAGACCAGGCACAGGCCAACTTGGGTCCTCCAGGTGTTTTGGACTCTAACTCCCACCATTCCTAACAGCCTACCGGCTGCCTTTTGCAGGTGGCAGATCGTAATTTTGTCAATGTCTATTGTTTCCAAATGCCGGTTGAGATCTTTTGGCACGGCACCCAGTGTGCCCATCACCACCGGGACCACCTGCACTGGTTTCTGCCAGTCTTTGAAGTTCAATCTTGAGGTCCTGATAGCAGCTGAGTTTTTCCTGTTGTTTTTTGTCAATGCGACTGTCACCTGGGATGGCGACATCAGTGATCCAAACCTTTTTCTTTTCTACAACTGTGATGTCTGGTGTGTTGTGTTCCAGAACTTTGTCAGTCTGGATTCAGAAGTCCCGCAGTATCTTTGCGTGCTCATTTTCCAATACTTTTGCAGGTTTGTGATCCCACCAGTTCTTTGCTGCTGGGAGGCATAAGTTCCAATGGATCATTTGGGCCACGTAGTTGTGCCTCTGTTTGTAGTCTGTCTGTGTGATTTTTGTACAGCAGCTGAGGATATGATAAATGGTTTCTTCGGTTTCCTTGCATAGTCTGTGTTATTATTATTATTATTATTATTATTATTATTATTATTATTATTATTGACACAAAGACGTAGTATGACACAGCAAACGAGATCTATATGCTGGATTTTGTATCACAAAATCACAAGTTGTTATTATTATTATTATTACTATTATTATTATTTCCAATGTTCTGGACACTGTTCTGGACAAACGCTCCGAAAGACAGGAATGCAAACATGCAGCATGGAAATTGGAGATCGGTATGACACCTGCAAAACACGAGTATATTTTCCTCAATGAAGTCAATGTCGAATCCTAGAACTGGAAGGGACCCCAAATGCCATCCAGTCCAACCCCCTCCATGAATGCACAATTCAACCACTCCTGACTGATGGCCATCCTCCAGAGAAGGAGACTCCATCGCTCTCCAGGGCAGCCTATTCCACTCTTACAATAAAAGAAGTTCTTCCTAATGTTTAGGTGGCATCTCTTTCCCTGCCTTTTGAATTAATAGTATAATTAAGGCATTTGAGAAAGGACAGTTTGGATACATTCTTCCTTTGAAAAGATCAGTGGACCACAGTCGGAGGCCAGATTCCTGCAGTGGCTTTATTGTTTGTTGCTAACTGCTGTCAAGTTAGTTTTGACTTATAGTAATCCTATGAACGAGAGCCAGCAAGGTGCAGTAGTTTGAGTATTGGATTGGGAAGTGTTCGACTTGTGATTTTGTGATACGAAATCCAGCATATCTATCTTGTTTGCTGTGTCATACAATAAAATAATAATAATAATAATAATAATAATAATAATAATAATAATAATAATAATAATGGTAACTAAGATGATCAAAGGTCTGGAGACCACGACTCCCTATGAGGAGAATCTTAAAGAGCTGGGCATATTTAACCTGCAGAAGAGAAGGTTGAGAGTAGACATGAGAGTCATATATAAATGTATGAAAGGGTGTCATAAGTGTCCTGGAAACTAGGACTCAGTGGAGCCATGGGTTCAAATGACAGGGAAGGAGATTCCACCTGAATATTAGGAAGAACTTCCTGACTGTAAGAAGATCTGTTCAGCAGTGGAACTCTCTGCCTCTGAGTCTGGTGGAAGCTCCTTCTTTGGAGGCTTTTAATCAGAAGCTGGATGGCCATCTGTTGGGAATGCTTTGATTGTGCTTTTCCTGTATGGCAAGCGGTTGGATTAGATGGCCCATGTGGTCTCTTCCAGGCTGAGAACTATAACATATTTGGACCTTCCTAGTCCACACCAGCCCAATGGTCATCATTTGACCACATAACCAACCCACACTGTGAACACTAGTTGGCTGTTGTAAATTCATGTGGATGTTTGTTTGGATTTTATGTTATTATATACATTTTTGTTTGACTACATGTAGTTTAATTTATTGATGTTAGGTTTAATTTACTGATGTTAGGTTTTAATGGGATTTTATGTCAGTGTTGGTTTGTTTACAGAGGCATTGAATGTCTGCCATTGTATCTTGGAATCCGCCCTGAGTCCCCTCGGGGAGATAGGGCAGAATACAAATAAAGATGATGATGATGATGATTATTATTATTATTATTTTATTGTATGACACAGCAAACAAGATAGATATGCTGGATTTCGTATCATAAAATCACAAGTCGAACACTTCTCAAGTGTCTAGGATTGTGTGATGTATTTTCGGATGATGCGTGCAGATCCCAGTAGGGTGGCCTTTTGCAGTTGGCAGATTGTGATTTTGTCAATGTCTATTGTTTCCAAATGCCGGCTGAGATCTTTTGGCACGGCCCCCAATGTGCCCATCACCACTGGGACCACCTGCACTGGTTTCTGCCAGAGTCTTTGGAGTTCGATCTTGAGGTCCTGATAGCGGCTGAGTTTTTCCTGTTGTTTTTCGTCAATGCGGCTGTCACCTGGGATGGCAACATCCATGATCCAAACCTTTTTCTTTTCCACAACTGTGATGTCTGGTGTGTTGTGTTCCAGAACTTTGTCAGTCTGGATTCAGAGTCCCACAGTATCTTTGCGTGCTCATTTTCCAATACTTTTGCAGGTTTGTGATCCCACCAGTTCTTTGCTGCTGGGAGGTGGTACTTGAGGCATAAGTTCCAATGAATCATTTGGGCCACATAGTTGTGCCTCTGTTTGTAGTTTGTCTGTGCGATTTTCTTACAGCAGTTGAGGATATGATCAATGGTTTCATCAGTTTCCTTGCACAGTCTGCATTTTGGGTCATCAGCTGATTTTTCGATCTTGGCCTTGATTGCCTTTGTCCTGATGGCTTGCTCCTGGGCTGCAAGGATCAGGCCTTCTGTCTCCTTCTTCAGGGTCCCATTCGTGAGCCAGAGCCAGGTCTTCTCCTTATCAGCTTTTCCTTCAATTTTGTCAAGGAACTTTCCATGCAATGTTTTGTTGTGCCAGCTGTCAGCTCCAGTTTGTAGTGCGGTTTTCTTGTACTGGTTTTTTTGTCTGCTGTGCTTTGAAGAGTTTCTGATTTTTGACTTCTTCTTCTTCTTCTTCTTCTTCTTCTTCTTCTTATTATTATTATTATTATTATTATTATTATCTTACAACTCTACATTTCTATTATTCTGATATTCTTTCCACTCTTAAAACTGCACTCAAATGAAAGAAACATGGCACTCCAAACAGATTTTGGACAGAAATGGCACACTTTTGTGCCATACTGTATGGTGGCATCATTGACTGTGGATTCAGCCAACTGACAAGAAAGTAGGAGAAAGCAAACCCAGTGTGCTTTGCCTACTACTATGGTGCTTCTCCCACACATGGGGAGGAACTACAGATCTCTTGCTACACACAACATGTGTGGACGTGGGTGGCTGTGAGTTAACTCTAGAGGAAAGAGGCAGCAGCTCTGTAAATATACTACTATTTTGTACATTTGAAACACGGCTGGGAGAAAATGTGTGCACCCAAGTTCAGGGACATTTTATAATTCCTTGGTTTCAAATATGTCATAGAATTAGAGAATCCTACATTTGGAAGAGATTGCAAGGTTTATCCAAGCCAACCCCATTCCGCCAGGCAGGAAGACACTATCAAAGTCCTCCCAATGGATGTCCATCCAGCCTTTGCTTCTAAAAAGAGAAGGAGACTCACCTCAAGGAAGCATAGTCCACTGCTGAACCATCTATTCATCAGGAAGTTCTTCCTAATATTCAGGTGGAATATATTTTCCTGCACTTTGAATCCATTGCTCCGTTGTGTCCTTGTCTCCAGAGCAGGAGAAAACAAGCCTGTCCCCTTCCTCAATATGGTGATCTCTCAAATATTTAAACATAGTTCTCATGTCCCTTTCTCTCAGCCTTCTCATCTTCAAGCTAACCATGCCCAGCTCCCTAAGCAGTTCCTTAGAAAGATTCACAGTTTCCAGACCTTTGATCATTTAGATGGCCCTTCTCTAGGTCCTTTCCATCTTAGAATCATAGAATCATAGAATAGTAGAGTTGGAAGAGACCACATGGGCCATCTAGTCCAACCCCCTGCTAAGAAGCAGGAAATCGCATTCAAAGCACCCCCGACAGATGGCCATCCAGCCTCTGCTTAAAAGCCTCCAAGGAAGGAGCCTCCACCATGGCCCCGGGGAGAGAGTTCCACTGTCGAACAGCTCTCACAGTGAGGAAGTTCTTCCTGATGTTCAGGTGGAATCTCCTTTCCTGTAGTTTGAAGCCATTGTTCCGTGTCCTAGTCTGCAGGGCAGCAGAAAACAAGCTTGCTCCCTCTTCCCTATGACTTCCCTTCACATATTTGTACATGGCTATCATGTCTCCTCTCAGCCTTCTCTTCTGCAGGCTAAACATGCCCAGCTCTTTAAGCCGCTCCTCATAGGGCTTGTTCTCCAGACCCTTAATCATTTTAGTCGCCCTCCTCTGGACGCTTTCCAGCTTGTCAACATCTCCCTTCAACTGTGGTGCCCAAAATTGGACACAGTGTGATTCCAGGTGTGGTCTGACCAAGGCAGAATAGAGGGGGAGCATAACTTCCCTGGATCTAGACGCTATTCCCCTATTGATGCAGGCCAGAATCCCATTGGCTTTTTTAGCAGCCGCATCACATTGTTGGCTCATGTTTAACTTGTTGTCCACAAGGACTCCAAGGTCTTTTTCGCACACACTGCTGTCAAGCCAGGTGTCCCCCATTCTGTATCTTTGATTTCCATTTTTTCTGCCGAAGTGAAGTATCTTGCATTTGTCCCTGTTGAACTTCATTTTGTTAGTTTTGGCCCATCTCTCTAGTCTGTCAAGATCGTTTTGAATTCTGCTCCTGTCTTCTGGAGTGTTAGCTATCCCTCCCAGTTTTGTGTCGTCTGCAAACTTGATGATCGTGCCTTCTAACCCTTCGTCTAAGTCGTTAATAAAGATGTTGAACAGAACCGGGCCCAGGACGGAGCCCTGCGGCACTCCACTTGTCACTTCTTTCCATGATGAAGACGACGCATTGGTGAGCACCCTTTGGGTTCGTTCGCTTAGCCAATTGCAGATCCACCTAACCGTAGTTTTGTCTAGCCCACATTTAACTACTTTGTTTGCCAGAAGGTCGTGGGGGACTTTGTCGAAGGCCTTACTGAAATCCAGGTACGCTACATCCACAGCATTCCCTGTATCGACCCAACTCGTAACTCTATCGAAAAAAGAGATCAGATTAGTCTGGCATGACTTGTTTTTGGTAAATCCGTGTTGACTATTAGCAATGACCGCATTTATTTCTAAGTGTTTGCAGACCACTTCCTTAATGATCTTTTCCAGAATTTTGCCTGGTATTGATGTGAGGCTGACCGGACGGTAATTGTTTGGGTCGTTCTTTTTTCCTTTCTTGAAGATAGGGACCACATTCGCCCTCCTCCAATCTGCTGGGACTTCTCCCGTTCTCTAAGAACTCTCGAAGATAATTGCCAGTGGTTCTGAAATAACTTCCGCTAGTTCCTTCAGTACTCTTGGGTGTAGCTGATCTGGCCCTGGGGACTTGAATTCGTTTAGAGAGGCCAAGTGTTCCTGGACAACTTGTTTCCCTATTTGGGGTTGGATTTCCCCCAATCCTTCGTCCATTCCGTGTTGCTGAGGTTGAAGATGGCTTTCTTTTTCTGAGAAGACCGAGGCAAAGAAGGCATTAAGTAGTTCTGCCTTTTCCCTGTCCCCTGTCGCCATCACCCCATCTTCTCCTTGCAATGGCCCTATCGCCTCCTTTTTCTTCCTTTTTCTACCAACGTAAGCAAAAAAGCCTTTTTTGTTGTTTTTTATGTCCCTGGCAAGCCTGAGCTCATTTTGCGCTTTAGCCTTGCGAACCTTTTCCCTACAGGTGTTGGCTATACGTTTGAATTCTTCTTTGGTGGTTTCTCCCCTTTTCCACTTCTTGTGCATGTCACTTTTGAGCTTTAGCTCAGTTAGAAGTTCTTTGGACATCCATTCTGGCTTCTTTGCACTTGTCTTATTTTTCTTCTTTGTTGGCACTGTTTGCATTTGCGCCTTGAGTATTTCACTTTTGAAAAACTCCCATCCATCCTTAACTCCCTTGTTTTTTAATATCGGCGTCCATGGAATGCCGCTCAGTAATTGCTTCATTTTTTGGAAGTCAGCTCTCTTAAAGTCCAGAATGCGTGTTTGACTTGTCTTAGTTTCAGCATTCCTTTGTATTGCAAACTGCAGGAGCACATGGTCACTTGCCCCTAAGGATCCAACCACTTCAACTGTATTGATCAGGTCTTCCACATTTGTTAAGATTAGATCAAGAGTTGCTGATCCCCTTGTTGCCTCTTCTACCTTCTGGACCATAAAATTATCTGCAAGGCAAGTGAGGAATTTGTTGGACTTTGTACTCTTGGCTGAGTTTGTTTTCCAGCAGATATCGGGATAATTGAAATCGCCCATGACTACTATATCTCTTCTTTGTGCCTGTTTGGTCAGCTGTTGACAGAAGGCTTCATCAAGTCCTTCATCCTGACTCGGAGGTCTGTAGTAGACACCCACGACAAGATCTTTTTGAGTCCCGGTTCCCTTGATTCTTATCCAGATGCTTTCAAGCTGGTTTCCCGGATTACAGTCTTGCATTTCTTCTGCAACGTAACTGTTTTTGACATATAAAGCTACTCCCCCTCCTCTCCCCTTTGTTCTATTTCTGTGAAAGAGGTTATAGCCCTCAATGGTTAAATTCCAGTGATGGGAGTCATCCCACCAGGTTTCAGGGATGCCTATGACATCGTATGTGTGGTGCTGTGCTAGGAGTTGGAGTTCGTCTTGCTTATTTCCCATGCTCTGAGCATTAGTGTAAAGACATGTAAGCCCCTGTGACCTCCCCTCGAACTGTTTATTTGGGATTATTGTGCTCACTGTACTTGGTCCTTGCTGTGTTTGTGCAGCCCTCCGTTTAGCCTTTCGGCGGTTCCCTGTGGTCGTGGGTAATATAGTGTTCGCCAGGCTGTTGTTCCCCTCCCCCAGTGGATCTAGTTTAAAGTGCGCCTGATGAGGTTTGTGAGTCTGTGTGCAAAAAGATGTTTTCCTACTTGTGTGAGATGCACCCCATCGCTTGCCAGTAGTCCATCCTCTTGGAAGAGTAGACCATGGTCAAGGAAGCCAAAATGCTCCTCTTGACACCATTTTCTGAGCCAGTTATTGACCTGTACTATTTTTCCGGCCCTTGTAGAGCCGTGTCCTACAACAGGGAGGAGGGATGAAAAGATCAAATGTACATTATACAGTTTTAGCTTTGTTCCCAGAGCTCGAAAATCATTTGTGATCTTTTGAAAAGTATGCCTAGCGGTGTCATTGGTACCTACATGAATCAACATAAGGTGGGGAGGGTGATGGGGCTTTAGGAGCCTGCTGAGCCTCTGAGTGATATGGTGTATTTTTGCCCCCGGGAGGCAGCATGTTTCTCGAGCCATCCCATCCGGTCTGGAAATGATGGCTTCCGTTCCTCTAAGGAGGGAGTCACCTACTACCAAGACCTGTTTCCTTTGAGGATTGACAGGGTCCCTTTTGTGCAAGACAGTGTGTATGTCCCCTGAAGAGTGTTCCTGTTGAAGTGAATCATGTAGGTGTAAAGTGTTGTCCTCCTCCTCAACATCCCCAGTGCATTCATCAATGACAATCCATTGAGATACATCCGAGAGCCCATTACTCTCCCAAGGATGTTCCTGTTGCTCCTGGTCTATGATTGGGGATGGAGCATTTGCATGATTACATAAGTGTGACTGTGGTGATGCACTGTCCCCGTCAGGGCTATCCCCTGCGCATTGATCCAGGGTGGTCCACTGAGTGGTATCTAAGAAACTGTGGTCCTCCACAAGATGTGTTTCCTGATTGTATGTTAATGATGTAAGAATTTCAAATCTGTTGTGTAAATGCAGCTGAGCAGAGGAGTTCTGCGGAGGCTGCCTGGTCCTTGATCTTGTCAACATCCTTCTTGAATTGCTTTGACCAGAACACATTATTATTCCAGGTGAGGTCTGACCAAAGCAGAAAGTTTACTCCCTTGAGCAAGACCCCATACTGCCAATGATGCAGCTTAGGTTAGCATTGGTGTTTTTAGTTGCCACAATCATACACGAGGGTGGGTCAAAAAGTTTTGCCTCCTGTGCAGGGCCGGCCCATGGTAATTTTCAAGTATAGGTGAACAGAATTTTGGCGTCCCCCCCCACCCCCCAAACCAATCACTGAAAAATAAAAGCGTTGGATAAGTGAAAATGTTGGATAATAAGGAGGGATTAAGGAAAAGCCTAAATAAAGAACAACACTCTGAAAACAGGGGAAATCCAGACAGGAAACAATCAGGGCCAGCTAACACCTCCCAACCAAGGAGTTGACTCAATGGCGCCCCCTACAGGATGGCGCTACAGGCAACTGCCTAGTTTGCCTTGCGGTTGAACCGCCCCTGCTCCTGTGTCATAAAACACTGTGAATGAACATATAACAACAGAAGTTGCTACAGCTGAACTATTGTAAGGCAATTTATTCCAAAAAGAGTTCCAGCACAGGAGGCAATCAGACAGAAAATCTAGTCTTGTGAGAGTACAAAAGCAAAGTTTATTTTCATCATAGCTATGAGAAAGAAAAACAGCCGTACACACACAAAAAGGTCTGTACTTGAAAATGGCTGCTGCGAAGCATGGCACAGTAAACAAAGAATATATATCTTGGCTTATTTAAACTTGACCAATTATTGAGGGTCTTCTTCACCTCCACACCTCTTTGGCACAAAGTGGTGTCTGTGATCTCACTTGTTTACTCTGAACTAGTCTCTGTCCTTGGAACTTTCTGGAGAAAGGCACCAGCTCAAAGAGAAAAGGAGGGACACTAGACCTTTGTTAGTTTGGCTCATACAGAGAGCTTACATTGTCTATATAAAAGCTAATATGATATGTGCAGAGGCAAAGCTATATATGCAAAAGTCTACTATTTTCTGGCTTATGGTCCCTTCAGTATAATCTGCACAAAACTACTGTTCAACATATTCAATCATCAATTTGTATTCTACATCAATTTGTAGACATTTGACCCATCGTTTAACCCAGGCATCAAAACCATTTAGGGTCTTGCTTCGTGACCCATGATTTCAAAGCCGTTTTAACGTCATCCAAGTCGTTGAATCTGAAACCACATAGGTTGTCTTTCAGAGGTCCAAAAAGACAACTCTTGGTTCTCTTTTTAAAGACTTCAGCAGCATCTTTTGCCCAAGCAAACAAGACTCACCTTGCTTAATGGTAGCATTGGCCCAATAAGTTCTCTCTCAACTGCTATGGGATCAAAAAAGGCTTCCTTTGGTTGGGCACCAACATTGTTTGACAGAGAAGGCTAAAGACTTCGTAGAACTACATGATTCCATAGCATCTATCCATGGCAGTTAAAGTGGTGTCAAACTGCATTAATTCTACAGTGTAGATGCAGCCATGGAAGTGCCAAACACCACCACCACTGCCTCCAGTCTTGGCCCTGTTACTCTCACCGAACGGCAGGCTTTTGTTTTTCTACGACTGTTCTTATAAAGGTGCTTTATACTGACGCGAACAAGTAATCCATCTCATTTAGCATTGTCAACCGTGACTGGCAGCTCAATAACAGCCCTGTTTTTCTTGTCTGCCAAAGATTTTTTAAGGGAAAGAAGTGGAGGAATGGATAATTGAACACCTGGCAGGGCACTAAGCATGCAGACTTGGCTTGGAGAGCTGGCATTTTGGGGGACGGATTTAGGATTTGGCTTTCGGTGGTAAGGAGAAGAAGGACCACATGCTGTGAGATGTACATTTCACCTGGAGTTGCATCCTGCTGGTGACATTTCCATGCGTCAGTGTGGCTTATATGTTGTTACTTCTCTTCCTGAATTCTCTATTCTAGCTCTTTGTATCCCATCCAAACCCTAGGCAGCTATCAATGCCTTGGAAAGAGTTGCTGGATGTTGGGAAGGACTCAGGCCATGGAGATGTGGCTCTTGAACGAAAGGAAAATGCACACTATTGTGGTGACCTAAGAGTCCATCATGTCTTGATTGGGAGAAGTAATAGCTCCACTCCATTCTTCTTCACCTGGAAGAATATTGTGTATTTCAAAGGCGAGAACCACAAGGCATTGTACAGACAGGCTTGCATATTTATAACTAGCTTGGGGACCCAGCGGTGCGCAGGTTATTAGAAGAAGGCATTGTTTGTTTTGAGATGTTAGTTAATGTTGTGATGGAGTCTTCAAGTAGAGATCCTACTAATTGTATTAGAAGAGGCAGGAAAACTGCTCATGAGCAAGACTCTGATGAGGAGCAACAAAGGAAGAGAAACCAGGAAATACTTATGGAGCCCTCTGATGATGATACCTTTGAGGGTTTTGAAGGGGATTGTGGGGCTGGGAATCAGGAGGATGGGATGTCAGACTCTGGGAGTGAGGTGATAGATTGGGCTCAAGATCCGGGAGATTCTTGAGGAGCCCACAAGCAGTGGTACATTTGAGGGATGGCACAGAGAAGATACAGATGGATCCTGGGGAGTTACGGGTTTGGATAGAAGGTGGTCTGGCTGGAGAGATCGCGGAAGGGCTGCAGCTGGAGGTGGGGCGTTGGGTGACTCCAGTTCTGATGAGGATTTGCAGCAACCAGCTGTGGATGGGGCATTGGCTGGCTCAAGTTCAGAGGAGGACTTGTAGATAAAAGTAAGTTTGTTGCTAATGTAACTTTGCAATTGGCAAGGTGTTTTGTTGGGCGCTTTTTGGGATCTCTGTTTCAGAAGACGTGTTTTGAAGACTGCTTTGGGACGTAAGTGTTAACCCAGGTTTTTAGTGGCAACGGGGGCTAGCATTGTGTGGGTTTGCACTGGATTGTGTTGTGTTGGTTTTATGCATTAGCTGCCGGCTTGCCTCCGTCGCTTTGGCTCTTTGTGTTTACCTTGGACTGGAATTCGGTGACTGTGACTTCTTCCTGATGACCTGGACTGGAATTTGGTGACTGTGACTTCTCCCTAATGATGCGGACTGGAAGTGGCAGCTGTGACTTCTCTTTTACAACGTGGTTTTGCTTTAGCAACGTTTTGGGGCATTGTGTGGCCGTTGGTCACTGTGGGTTACTGCTGGTAGCTTTCACGTGTTCGTTTAGCTCCAACCAGCAGGTAGAGCGAGTTTCCAGCCTTTTCAACTAAGTTTGTTTTAACCTGGATTATTTCCCAGGATAATCCAGATTATATCCCAAGTGTGGGTCTTTTGAGTTCTTTTTGGACATTGTTACCTCACACTGAAGAGAAAGTGCTTTGAGCCTCCTTTTGGTTGTTTCTTAGGCTCTTTTGTGTTGTTTTTGCAATAAACTGAGTTGTTTATATTGGCTGGCGTCTGACTCGTAACAAGCTAATATCACTGAAATTTGGTCCAGATCTATCGTTGGCAGGGTTTATTGCTGTTTGGATAAGGGTGGACTACAACTTCCAGATTCCCAGGGCAATCACCCCCAAACCCTGCCAGTATTCGCAATTGGCCATGTTGGGTCTGTGTGCCAAGTTTAGTCCAGATCTGTTGTCGGCTGGATTCTGGATAAAGGTGAACTATAATTCCCAAAATCAAGGTCCAGTCCTACAGTATGCTCAGTTGGTCATGGGACTTCTCTGTGCCAAGTGTGGTCCCAGTCCATTGTTGGTGGGGGTCATAGTATCAGTGAAGGTACTGCAAGTCCCCTTATCTGTGGCAAGTTTGGTCCAGATCCATCGTTGGTTGTGTTAACAGTGCTCTCTGGATGTAAGTTAAGTCTTGTAAATCATGGTGAATTCTCCCCAAACCTCTTGTTCAGTTGCTTAGATGTTTCTCCCTGAAAAACTCCAGGACAAGTTTGAAATGGGACAAAGTCAAGAAGCAGACCTTATAATGTCTGGGAATTAGATGATAGATTCTTGTGAGGTCTTCTGAAAAGGTCTGGATTTGTTCTGAGTTTATAGCTGACAAGAAACTCAGCCTGGACCAACAGAATGGCTTTACGAATGGGCCAAGCAATTTCAGGCTGTGGGGGTAAGGCTGGATTTTCTTATTTTTCCCCCAACTAAGTGAGGTCATAGAATCATAGGATCCTAGAGTTGGAAGAGACCTCATGGGCCATCTAGTCCAACCCCTTGTCATGAAACAGGAAAATTGCATTCAAAGCACCCTGGCAGATAGCCATCCAGACTCTGTTTAAAAGCCTTCAAAGAAGGAGCCTCCACCACACTCCAGGGCAGAGAGTTCCAATGCTGAACAGCTCTCTCTTCCAAATGTTCAGGTGGAATCTCCTTTCATGTAGTTTGAAGCCATTGTTCTGCATCCGAATCTCTAGGGCAGCAGAAAACAAGCTCTCTCCTCCCTATGACTTCCTTCCCCTCACATCTTGATCTATGGAGACACATCATGTCTCCTCTCAGCCTTCTCTTCTGCAGGCTAAACATGCCCAGCTCTTTCAACCACTCCTCATAGGGCTTGTTCTCCAGACCCTTGATCATTTTAGTTGCCCTCCTCTGGACACATTCCAGCTTGTCAACATCTCCCTTCAATTGCGGTGCCCAGAATTGGACCCAATGTGATTCCAGGTGTGATCTGACCAAGGTAGAATAGAGGGGCAGCATGATTTCCCTGGATCTAGACACTATGCTCCTATTTATGCAGGCCAAAATCCCATTGGCTTTTTTAGTCGCAGGATGACATTGTTGGCTCTTGTTTAACTTGTTCCCCAGATCTTTGGAGTGGTGGAGGCTTCTTCTTTGGAGGCTTTTAAGCAGAGGCTGGATGGCCATCTGTTAGGGATGCTTTGAGAACAATTTTCCTGCTTCTTGGCAGAATGGGGTTGGACTGGATGGCCCATGAGGTCTCTTCCAACTCTAGGATTCTATGATTGTTCGCACATACTATCAACATGTTCTTGTTGCTACTATTGGCTTTGACTTCTGGTCACAAACGCCATAAAGCAATGCCTAGAAAAGCATGGAATCATAAAATACGAGCATTGGGACTACAAGGGCCATCTAGTCCAACCTACAGCCCTGCAGGAATACATAGTTTTATCTCTCCTAAAAATTGTCCACCCAGGCTCTGCTTGAAGGTCACCAAAAAACTGGACATATTATTCCAGGTGAGGTCTGACCAAAGCAGAATAGAATGGGATTTCCCTTGATTTAGAAATTATTATTGTTGCAGATGACAACAGAACCATAAATACAGAGCAGTTACAGAGATGCAAGTCTACGTTATGCATTTGCAATAATACTAATTGGCAACAACAAATTGCAATGCTTTCTGATGGCTGCCTTCAGGATACTTCTGTCTGGAAAACTTCTTATTTTTTCCTTTGCATTGCAAAGCCTTTTTCTAAATACAAAACCTTTGATTTCTCTTATACATTCCAAAACCATAACATTCATCTGTATTTCATCCGGAGCCACATTTTACATTTCTGTCACACTCACAGAAACATGTGGCTATTCAAAGAGGTTTGGGAAAAAATAGCATCTTCTTACTTGTCTTTCTATTTGAATATTTCTTTTCCGCCTTTCGTTTCTTCCAGGAGCCTCTTTGATTTGTCTTGTTCTGGAAAATGCTCCACCCAAAGGAAGAAGTGTTTTATCTTTTCTCTTTGCCTTTTGATGAGTCTGTTTCGCAAGGTTTTGATTCCAGGCGCCTCCAAAAAACGAGTCCCTTCTGAACCAAATCTTGCCAAGAAAACCTTGTGACAGGTTCACTTTGGGGTCACAAAACATCAGAAACATAAATGAAATAAGAACATGGGGAATATCTGATATGCATTGGCCACTTCCAATGCACATCTGGCACCCAGTTGTGGTCCAGTGTCCTCCTGGCCAGTGTCCAGTTGCATACTGGGATGCCCATTGCCACATGTATCAGTTACTCCAACATCATGCCATTGCTGCCTATACATAGTGTAAGACAATTACTGTATATACTCGAGTATAAGCCAACCCGAATATAAGCCGAGGCACCTCATTTTACCACAAAAAACCTGGGAAAACATAGAGTCAAGTTTAAGCCGAGAGCGGTAAATCTCAGAAATAAAAATAGATAATTATAAAGTTACATTTTTGAATATTTACATAAAACTGTAATGGAAGGTAACACTGTCCAACTCTGGTTGAATCATTATTCTCAACTTCTTCAATGTAAATGTGCTTATGTATCCTAATAATAATAATAATAATAATAATAATAATAATAATAATAATAAGAGCAAAGTAATAAATGTAATAACAGAGTAAAATAATAAGTGTAATAATAATAATAAATAGAGTAAAATAATAAATGTAATAATAGAGTAAATTAATAAATGTAATAACAATAATAGAGTAAAACAATAAATGCAATAACAATAATAATATCAGAATGAAATAATAAATGTATTATTAATAATAAATAGATTATAATAAATGTAATAGTAGCAATAATAATAAGAGTAAAATGATAAATGCAATAATAATAATAATAATAATAATAATAATGGTAAAATAATAAATGTAATAATAAATAGAGCAAAATAATAAATGTAATAGAGTAAAATAATAAGTGTAATAATAATAATAATTAGAGTAAAATAATAAATGTAATAATAGAGTAAATTATAGAGTATAATAATAAATGCAATAATAATAATATCAAAAGGAAATAATAAATGTAATAATAATAATAATAATAATAATAATAATAATAAATAGATTAAAATAAATGTAATAGTAGCAATACAGTAGAGTCTCACTTATCCAACATAAACGGGCCGGCAGAACGTTGGATTAGCGAATATGTTGGATAATAAGGAGGGATTAAGAAAAAGCCTATTAAACATCAAATTACATTATGATTTTACAAATTAAGTACCAAAACATCGCAGACGGGAGAGCAATGAGTCACTGACCAGGAGGTCATAAGTTCGAGGCCCGCTCGGAGCTATGTTTGTTTGTCTTTGTCCTGTGTTAAAAAGGCATTGAGTGTTTGCCTAATATGTGTAATGTGATCCGCCCTGAGTCCCCTTCGGGGTGAGAAGGGCGGAATATAAATGATGTAAATAAATAAATAAATAAATAAATTTGACAGAAAAAGCAGTTCAATACACAGCAATGTTTTGTAGCAATTACTGTATTTACGAATTTAGCAACAATGTATTGATAAGATTGACTACAAAAACATTGACTACAAAAAGGCTGACTGCGTTGGATAATCCAGAATGCTGGATAAGTGAGACTCTACTGTAATAATAAGAGTAAAATGATAAATGCAATAATAATAATAATAATAATAATAATAATAATAATATAAAAAATAATAATGCCAATAATAATAGAGGAAAATAATAAATCTACCATATATACTCGAGTATAAGCCGACCCGAATATAAGACAACCAGGACCCTCATCCGGGTATAAGCCGAGGAGGGCTTTTTTGGTCCTAAAAAAGGGCTGAAAAACCCAGCTTATACTCGAGTATATACGGTACCTTCAATGGGTCTTGGCTCAGGAGGGAAATCAGGCAGAAAACCCAGTCTCGTGAGAGATGCAAAAAGCAAAGTTTATTGTTATCACAGCTATGATAAGGCAAACAGCCATACACACCGTAAAGGTCTGTACCATGCAAATGGCCACTGCAAAGCATGTCGCAGCAAACAAAGAATATATATCTTGGCTTATCTAAACTTGACCAATTGCTGATGGTCTTCCCCACCTTCCAAACCTATTTTGGCACAAGTGATGTCAGTTATCAAACTTGGAGAAAGGTCTGGAGAAAAGCATCAGCCCACAAGAAGGGAGGGGCACAGGCCCGTGTTACAATACTACTTTGGTCCATGCAAAAGGTTTACATCTATATATATAAATGAGTGATGGCATCACGGCGACCAACAAAACAACAAAACTACAGGCCCCCCAACCTCGAAATTTGACAACACAACCCATCATCCACGCCTCTAGGTTGATACAACAAAAAGAAAAGAAAAATAAAGTCCTAATTAGAGGGAGAGGAATAATTATTTTTAGCCAATTGCTGCCAGTTAGAAGGCTAAGCTCCGCCCACTTGGTCTCCTAGCAACCCACTCAGCCCAGGGGATAGGCAGAGTTAGGCCTCACAGGCCTCTTCCACACTGCCTATAAAATACAGATTATCAGATTTGAACTGGATTATATGGCAGTGTAGACTCAAGGCCCTTCCACACAGCTATATAACCCATTTATAATGGACTTAATGTCAGGGGAAAACCTTTACCTTAACTACCACCAATTCCTCAATACTTTATTTCCCATACCACCATACTTCGCCACAGCAACGCGTGGCCGGGCACAGCTAGTGGTCTATATAAAAGTCTAATATGATAAATGCAGAGGCAAAGCCACATATGCAAAAGTTTACCATTTTCTGGCTTATCGTCCCTTCAGTAGGCCTTGGCTGAATACAGACATCCTAAAACAGTTCAGTTTTCTTTCTGCGCACATAAGTCCTCTCATGAAGTCTTACGTTCCGTAATGAATTCCAGCCCATGTTTCCCAAAACCTGCCATTGTTTCGCCTTGGCAAGATTGATCTCCTCGTCTGATTTATAGCTCCTCTCCCTCTCAAGAGTTTGGGTGCAACTTGGCTTCTCCTCTCAATGGAAACACAATGATATCAACGCAATGACAGCAGAGCATCAATCCCCACAGGTGGATATACACCAAGGCAGCCCCAATATATCATTGTGCAGTACATGGCAGTGACTTAGAATAATAAAATTATGATTCTGGAAGAGACCCCAAGGATCATCCAGTGAAACCACCTTGTCCCAGGCAGAAAGGCACAATCCAAGCACGCCTGACAGACGGCCATCCAGAGTCTGCTTTAAAAACCTCGAGAAAAGGAGACTCCATAACCATTTTTGCACAGAAGTGCCCAATTCCTTCCTTAAGGGAATGCTGTCAGGATTTTAGTGCAAAATTATACCTACAAACAGATGAATTAAATTAATTGTGGGGTTCAAAGGTTTTTTTGCTTCCTTGAGATGCCCCTGCTTGGATAATTTTCCGGGGATTTTCTCTCCTGTTCTACTTTCTTGAGATGCCCTCTGCTTCAGCTTGCTCTTTTGGATGACTCTCCTTGTTTACTTTATTGAGATACCTCTTTGCTTGGTTAATTTGCTTCTTTAAGATGTGTTTGCTTGGGGAAGCACTCTGTTATTGTTTCCTTGAGTTGTCTTGTACTTGGGCAAGTTCCCTTGGATGGCTCTCCTGTTTTGCTTCCTTGAGATGCCGTGTGCTTAAATAATCTCCCTTGTGTTGTCGAAAGCTTTCATGGCTGGAATCACTGGCTTGCTGTGCGTTTTTGGGGCTATATGACCATGTTCAAGTAGAATTCTCTCCTGACGTTTTGCCTGCTTCTATGGCTAATGGCATCTTCAGAGGTCTGTTGGAGGTGAGGCAAATGGAGTGTACATACCCTGTTTCTCCGAAAATAAGACATCCCCTGAAAATAAGACCTAGTAGACGTTTTGCTGAATTGCTGAATATAAGACCTCCCCCGAAAGTAAGACCTAGCAGTTTTTGTTTGGAAGCAGGCCTGCCAAACAGAATACCAGTCATGCAGGATCAGTAAATATATGTACCATAGATTGTTGTACATGGAAATAATGGTAGTAACAAAGAAATTGTCTGGTTATGCTGGTTTACAGTATATAATAAATGTTCATTTCTTGTTCAACAATAAATGTGAATTCTTCTTCATGGAAAAATAAGACACCACCTGAAAATAAGACCTAGCGCATCTTTGGGACCAAAAATTAATATAAGACACTGTCTTATTTTCAGGAAAACATGGTATATCTAAGGAATGATGTCCAGGGTGGAAGAAAGAACCCTTGTCTGTTTGAAGCAAGTGTGAATGTTGCAATTAACAAGCTTGATTAGCACTGAGAAGCCAGGAAGCTGCCAAGTCAATCAGCGAGGGTATCTGCAAAGAGGTAGTCTGGCTGTTGTTGCCTGGAGGCATCCTCTTTTGGAGGTGTTAACTGTCACATGATTGTTTGCTGTCTGGAGTTCCCCTGTTTCTAAGTGGCATTCCAAAAGTTAGGGCCTTTTACCCTAGCACTCAAGACCTGGCTCTTTACTAGAGCTTTTAATCTATGTTAATTTTATTAATATTTGTATGTATGCATTTTTATCTTTTACAGTTTTATCTTGTAAATCGCCTAGAGCATCGTGGATGGAGGGCGATTAATAAGTAATTAAATGATGATGATGATGATTCCTTAATTACTGTCTTGATTCTGATATTTTTTTAAAGCTGGTAGCCAGATTTTGTTCATTGTCATGGTTTCCTCCTTTCTGTTGAAATTGTCCATGTGCGTGCTTATTTCAGTGGCTTCTCTATGTAGACTGACGTGATGGTTGTTTAGACTAATTCTAACAGAGAAATCAGCCATAGCAGAGCACTTGATGAATCAATCTGGACAGAGAATATTATTTGAGAACACAGAAATGCTGGACCACTCTGACAACCATCGTGGTTAGCTCTCTCTTTGGCTTTCTTGAGATGCTTTCTCCTTAGTTCAGGTGTGCCAATTGTTACCAGTCACAAATTTTGCCACTCAATCCACCTTTCTTACAGGCAGCCCCTTTGTCTCTTTCTGGGCACACGAAAGGCAAACGTGACCCGCTTTCCCTCCTGGCTTTTTTCCGGTGCCAACGGTGAGCTTTGCAGCGTTGTGTTGAGAGGGCGGCGGTGACATCATTCCCTTTGCTGGCTGAGGCTCTGACTTTGAGAGCCGTGCAATGGATTTAAATGGCTGCAGGGCCCCTCTCCTCTTTCCCACTCCCCTTCTGTGTTGAAATCGAGGATTGTGGTCTTGTAGCATCCGACTGGGAATATTCTGTGCCAGTTAGGTTGAGATAGGTGCTTGTCTTCATCTTTCTACCTCTCTGTCCTTTTTATGCATCTCAAAGAAGAAACCAAAAGGTATTATTATTATTATTATTATTATTTTATTATGACACAGCAAACAAGATAGACATGCTGGATTTCGTATCACAAAATCACAAGTCGAAAACGTCCCAAGTGTCTAGGACTGTGTGATGTATTTTCGGATGATGCATTCAGATCCCAGCAGGGTGGCCTTTTGCAGTTGGCAGATCATAATTTTGTCAATGTCTATTGTTTCCAAATGCCGGCTGAGATCTTTTGGCATGGCACCTAATGTGCCGATCACCACCGGGACCACCTGCACTGGTTTCTGCCATAGTCTTTGAAGTTCAATCTTGAGGTCCTGAGAGCGGCTGAGTTTTTCCTGTTGTTTTTCGTCAATGCGACTGTCACCTGGGATGGCAACATCAATGATCCAAACCTTTTTTCTTTTCCACAACTGTGATGTCTGGTGTGTTGTGTTCCAGAACTTTGTCAGTCTGGATTCGGAAGTCCTTATTATTATTATTATTATTATTATTATTATTATTGACACAACGATGTTGTATGACACAGCACACAAGATAGATATGCTGGATTTCGTATCACAAAATCACAAGTCGAACACTTCCCAAGCGTTTAGGACTGTGTGATGTATTTTCTATATTATTATTATTATTATTATTATTATTATTATTATTATTATTATTATTGTATGACACAGCAAACAAGATAGATATGCTGGATTTCGTATCACAAAATCACAAGTCAAACACTTCCCAAGTGTCTAGGACTGTGTGATGTAGTTTCGGATGATGCGCGCAGGAAGGTTACTTTTCAAAGAGTTGGGAAACCCAATTTGTTCTTGTTGCTGATAATAGGCGAATCAGTTCTAAGGTTGGATCTACACTGACATATCATGCAGTTTGGAACTATATGATATGGTTAGTGTATAATGCAATTTAACTGCATTGCATTGCGTTATTATTATTATTATTAGCTTGGGGACCCGGCATTGCCTCAAGGGCGGTTTCCAACACAGTAAAGAAACCATACAAACCATATAACAACAAAACATAATACAATAATGAGCATAAGTACATTAAACATACTATTATTATTAAAACATATTATTAAAATATATTCTTATTCTTATTCTTATTCTTATTATTATTGTATGACATAGCAAACAAGATAGATATGCTGGATTTCGTATCACAAAATTACAAGTCGAACACTTCCCAAGTGTCTAGGACTGTGTGATGTATTTTCGGATGATGCGTTCAGATCCCAGCAGGGTGGCCTTTTGCAGTTGGCAGATCGTAATTTTGTCAGTGTCTATTGTTTCCAAATGCCGGCTGAGATCTTTTGGCACGGCACCTAATGTGCCGATCACCACCGGGACCACCTGCACTGGTTTCTGCCAGAGTCTTTGAAGTTCAATCTTGAGGTCCTGATAGCGGCTGAGTTTTTCCTGTTGTTTTTCGTCAATGCGTCTGTCACCTGGGATGCCAACATCAATGATCCAAACCTTTTTCCTTTCCACAACTGTGATGCCTGGTGTGTTGTGTTCCAGAACTTTGTCAGTCTGGATTCAAAAGTCCCACAGTATCTTTGCATGTTCATTTTCCAATACTTTTGCAGGTTTGTGATCCCACCAGTTCTTTGCTGCAGGGAGGTGGTACTTGAGGCATAAGTTCCAATGAATCATTTGGGCCACATAGTTGTGCCTCTGTTTGTAGTCTGTCTGTGCGATTTTCTTACAGCAGCTGAGGATATGATCAATGGTTTCATCGGTTTCCTTGCACAGTCTGCATTTTGGGTCATCAGCTGATTTTTCGATCTTGGCCTTAATTGCCTTTGTTCTGATGGCTTGCTCCTGGGCTGCAAGGATCAGGCTTTCTGTCTCCTTCTTCAGGGTCCCATTCGTGAGCCAGAGCCAGGTCTTCTCCTTATCAGCTTTTCCTTCAATTTTGTCAAGGAACTTTCCATGCAATGTTTTGTTGTGCCAGCTGTCAGCTCTAGTTTGTAGTGCGGTTTTCTTGTACTGATTCTTTGTCTGCTGTGTTTTGAGGAGTTTCTGATTTTTGACTTCAATCAAAGCAGGTTCTTCACTTTGCTTTACATATTCTGCCAGGGCATGTTCTTCTTCTTTGACTGCTTGTTTGACTTGTAAGAGTCCTCTGCCCCCTGATCTTCTAGGCAGATAGAGCCGGTCAACATCACTGTGAGAGTGCAGGGAATGATGAATGGTCATGAGTTTTCTTGTTTTTCTGTCCAAATTGTCCAGTTCCACCTGTGTCCAGTTTATGATGCCAGCAGTATATCTTATGGCATCAATAATAATAATAATAATAATAATAATAATAATAATAATAATAATAATGTTTATACCCTGCTTTTTCTCTCCGCAAGGAGACTCAAAGGTGTGATGAAAGCATCTGATTTCAACGGGCTGGTTGTCTAGCAAGGTACAGGTCTCTCTCTCTGTATGTTTTTTTATTTCCTCCCTCGGCATTCAGAAATTGGAGGTACAAGTTAAGTACTTTGTCTGGCAGAAGACTCACGCAGGGAGGCGCCTCCGTCAGTTTGGATTATTTATTTATATCATCTGAAAAAGGTTCATAATGAGAGTCTTTAGCCGGTGGCTCACTGCATGAGGCAGGTCTCTAGGCGAGGACCGGAATTAGAAAGCGACTTTTCCAAGAAGTCTGCTCTGGGTTGCATTGTTTTAAACGGGGCACTTCTGTCGAGAGCGTGGCACTTGCGATGAACCAGAAAAATACACATTGGGATCGCCTTGCGTTTGGAAGCAGAAAAGGCCAATGGCATTTTAGGTAGCAGCAGAGACATGGACTTCTTGCTTTTGGCTTCGACTTTGACTTCTAGCAACCGTGTCCTAGGGTTTCTTGTTTCAAGGTTCATCTAGACTTTAGAATAAATGCAGCTTGACACCACTTTCACTGACATCATTATCATAGCATCATAGAATAATAGAGTTGGAAGAAACCGCATAAGACATCTAGTCCAACACTTGCCATGCAAGAAAAGCACAAAGCACCCCCGACAGATGGCCAGCCTCTGTTTAAAAGTTTCCAAGGAAGAAGCTTCCACCACACTTCGAGGCAGAGAGTTTCACTGTTGAATAGTTCCTATGATCAGGAAGTTCTTCCTAATGTTCAGGTGGAATCTCCTCTCCTGCAATTTGAACCCATTGCTCCCAGTCCTAGTTTCCAGGGCAGCAGAAAACAAGCCTGCTCCCTTTTCCTTATGACACCCTTTCACATATTTATAAATGGATCTAATGTCTCCTCTCAATCTTCTCTTTTTTTATTTTATTTATTATTTATTAAACTTATATACCGCTACTCCCGGTTTGGCTCGGAGCGGTTTACAAAAATAGATTAAAACAATACACTTGGCTTTAAAATAACAATAAAAACAATAAAAGCAACAATAAAAGCAACAATAAAAACAGACATAGCCCCGAGTCTTTCACCCATTGAACGCTTGTCGGAAGAGCAAGGTTTTGCAGGCTTTCCGATAGGCAAGTAAGTCTCGGGTGGTTCGAGTTTCCACTGGCAAGGCATTCATAGAATCATAGAATCATAGAATCATAGAATAGTAGAGTTGGAAGAGACCACATGGGCCATCTAGTCCAACCCCCTGCTAAGAAGCAGGAAATCGCATTCAAAGCACCCCCGACAGATGGCCATCCAGCCTCTGCTTAAAAGCCTCCAAGGAAGGAGCCTCCACCACGGCCCCGGGGAGAGAGTTCCACTGTCGAACAGCCCTCACAGTGAGGAAGTTCTTCCTGATGTTCAGGTGGCTACAATTCCATAATTGAGGGGCTACAATCGAGAAGGCTCTCTGCCTAGTGGAAGACAAATGATAAGTCCGTATGTTAGGGACTTCAAGCAAATTTTGGTCTTCGGACCGAAGTAATCTCTGGGGTTGGTAGGGGGATAAGCGGGCCCTCAGGTACGCTGGCCCCAGACCATGTAAGGCCTTGAAAGTTAGTACTAGTATCTTGAAAGTAATCCGGTACTCAATCGGTAGCCAGTGCAGCTGTTGAAGAATTGGGGTGATACGCCACCTCACCGGCACCCTGGCGAGAAGACGAGCCACCGCGTTTTGCACCAGCTTCAGTTTCCGGATCACTGACAGAGGAAGGCCAATGTAGAGGGCGTTACAGTAGTCGAGCCTCGAGATGACCGTCGCCTGGATCACCGTCGCCAGGTCGTTCCTAGATAGGTAGGGAGCCAGTCGCCTAGCCTGACGTAGGTGGAAAAACGCAGATCTGCTCACAGCAGAGACCTGGGCCTCCATTGTGAGCAGAGGGTCCAATAAAGTTTTGAGGCTAAAGTTCTTTAAGATGCTCCTCAGGGGTATTCATGGTCTCCAGACTTCTGATCTTTTTAGTCTCCCTCTTCCTCTGGACACCTTCCAGCTTTGAGTCAATATCTCTTAAACTGTGGTGCTCAGAATTGGACACAGTGTGATTCCAGGTAAAGAGGTCTAACTAAGGCAGAATATAAAGGCACCATGACTTCCCTTGATCTGGACACTAGACTCCTTTGGATGCAGCCTAAAACCCATTGGCTTTTTTAGCTGCTGCATCACACTGTTGGCTCATGTCAACTTGTTTACCACAAAGATGCCAAGATCCTTCTCACATGGACTGTTTGTCGAGCCAAGCATCACCCATCCTGTATCTTTGCATGTCATTTTATCTGCCTAAGTGGAGTACCTTACATTTGTCCTTGTTGAAATTTATTTTGTTAGTTTTTGTCAATCAGCTCTCTAATCTGTTAAGGTCCCTTTGAATTCTGATCCTATCCTCTGGAGTGGTAGCTCTCCCTCCTAATTTGGTCCCATCTGCAAACGTGATAAGCACGCCCTCTAAACTTTCATCCAAGTCATCAATAAAGATGTTGAACAAAACTGGGCCCAGGACAGGACCCTCTTTATGGCACCCATATAGTCACTTCTTTCCAGGATGAAGAGGAACCATTGATGAGAAGCACCCTTTGGGTCCAGTCACTTAATCAATTACAGATCCATCTAATAGTAGCCTTGCTTAGCCCATATTTGACTAGTTTGCTTACAAGAAGGTCATGGGGGACCTTGTTGAAGGCCTTGCTGAAATCAAGATATGCTCCATCCACAGCATTCCCTGCATCTACCAAGCTTATAACCCTATCATATTCATAGAATCATAGAATGATAGTGTTGGAAGAGACATTTCCTAAAGCAAATGAGAAAAGCTGACTTCTTGCTTCCTCACTTCTTGGGAACCCAACTGCCACTTGGGTTCAGCCTCTGGCTCAAAATGCTTCAACAGGAAACAAACAGTCACTCACTTTAGTGATAACTGTTAATCAACTTAAGTACTTAGCCTCGCCTCGCCTTCAAAACAACAGCAGAGCAGCTAGCCTTAATTACAGGAGTCAGGCACACACTCACCTTCCTAATGCAATCTTAGACAAGAGTCAAGCACACACTCAGCTTTTTAATGCATTCTAAGACAAGGCTTACCTAAAGCAAAGGAGCAAAGCTGACTTCTTGTTTCCTCACTTTTTGGGAATCCATCATCGATGCGAGCCCTCAGTGGTGCAATGGGTTAAACCCTTATGCCAGCAGGACTGCTGACCTGAAGGTTGGGTTGCTGACCTGAAGGTTGCCGGTTCGAATCCGGGAAGAGCGGGTGAGCTCACTCTGTCATCTCCAGCTCCATGGGAGAAGCCTCCCACAAGGATGGTAAAACGTCAAAACATCCGGGCATTCCCAGAGCAACGTCTTTGCAGACAGCCAATTTTCTCACACCAGAAGTGACTTGTAGATTATCACGTCGCTCCTGACTCAAAGAAACAAATCATCAACAATACTGCACAATAAATGCAATAAATGCTTCAATGCTGTGCAGTCCTTGGAGTCTTAGTTTGGTGAGACTCTTAATCCCTCTTCATCCCTCTCTGTCTGTATGTCATATGGCATTGAATGTTTGCCATGTATATGTGTTGTGATCCGCCCTGAGTCCCCTTCAGGGTGAGAAGGGCAGAATATAAATACAGTAGAGTCTCACTTATCCAACACTCGCTTATCCAACGTTCTGGATTATCCAACGCATTTTTGTAGTCAATGTTTTCAATATATCGTGATATTTTGGTGCTAAATTCATAAATACAGTAATTACTACATAGCATTACTGCGTATTGAACTACTTTTTCTGCCAAATTTGTTGTCTAACACGATGTTTTGGTGCTTCATTTGTAAAATCATAACCTAATTTGATATTTAATAGGCTTTTCCTTAATGCCTCCTTATTATCCAACATATTTGCTTATCCAACATTCTGCCGGCCCGTTTATGTTGGATAAGTGAGACTCTACTGTACTGTAAATAAATAAATAAAGACACAGAGGCAATTTAACATTATCCAGCTTCCAGTCTTCATGCGGGTATGCTCGATTCTGGCCACAGGGGGAGCTGCTGCTTCATCATCCACTGTGACACCGAGTCCTTGATAGATTACTTCCTCATTCCTTTCTGCATGCTGCTGGACGGTTTTTATAGTGTTGTAAATTAGTTAAATTAGCCTCCCCTCATAAGCAGTACCGAAATTTTCCTACTTGATAGATTCAACTATCTTTCGGGTTGCTTAGGTCACTCCCACAAGGGCTGGCTTTGAACTCATGACCTCTTGGTCAGTAGTAATTTATTGCAGCTGTCTACTAACCAGTTGTGCCACAGCCTGGCCCTACAACTCCCTTAGCAGTTCAAGCGGCATCAAACTGCATTAATTCTACAGGGTAGATGCATGACTCAGTCCTGCAATAGTGGAAGTTGTAGTCCAATGCATCTGCAGTTCAATGCATCTGCAAACAACCTTTTGGGAATAAGCGCAGAAATATATGGTTGCCCATGAAGTGCAAGCGAGCGGAATCATTATACTGCACTTACCAGAAGAGTGAAGAATCAATCAATGGCTTCTAACAACTTAATCCGGAGAGAAAGCCCTTGCATTAACTGCTTGAGATCTTCCACACCTTTGCATTAATTGATGTAATGAAACTCATTAAACTTCCCCTCCCACAGTCACCTTCCTTAATGGGGAGGGAGTAATTAGCGGCAAGGGGCTTCTCGGTGGGATTCTGCCTAATCATCAGCTTTGGAAAATTAGATGTGTTGGGAAAGAAAGAGAAAGAAGGAAGGAAGGAAGGAAGGAAGGAAGGAAGGAAGGAAGGAAGGAAGGAAGGAAGGAAGGAAGGAAGGAATAAAGAAGGGAGAGCTTTGCATTCCTTATTGTTCTTCTTCACCTGGTTTGCCCTTCATCCCTTGTCAGATTGTGGCTTTGGAAGAGAAAAGATTATTCAGGGCCTGAAATGCAAACTGTACCATCAAATGCATGATAAATGAGGCTCAGCCTCCCTTTCTGGGGAACTGATGGAAGATGAAATCCCATTTTAATGAAAGTCAGGCACCAGGCAGGCTGAGGCGGGATTGGCTCTTTGCAAAGGGAACGGAAAGGGCAGATTCATTTGTGTTGCTGTTTACTGCCTATACATTGGAGGTCTCCAAGTCACCCTATCATCAATTAGTATCTCTGCTATTGGTATCAATATATTGGGTTGCGGTGAGTTTTTCAGGCTGTATGGCCATATTCCAGTAGCATTCTCTTCTGACATATCATCTGCATCTGTGGCTGGCATCCTCAGAGGGTTGTTCAGAGGTCTGTTGGAAATGAGACAAATGGAATGTATGTATGTACTAGCTGTGCCCGGCCACGCGTTGCTGTGGCAAAGTGGTGGTGGTATTGGTTAAAAATTGTTGTGTCATTTTTATTTGACGTTATTTGTAAAAAATTTAATTAATTTTATTGTAAGTTATCTTTTTATTTTTTATTATTTTCTTGTATTATTTTTAGTTATTTTCTGTTATTATAGTATTTTATTGTATTAATTTTTTAGTGTTTTAAATTTTTTTTTGTTTTTTATTATTTTTTATTGGGTTGCTAGGAAACCAAGTTGGAGGAGCTTAGCCTTCTAACTGGCAGCAATTGGATAAAAGCAATTATTTCTCTCTCTCTAATTAGGACTTTATTTTTCTTTTCTTTTTGTTGTATCAACCTAGAGCCGTGGATGATGGGTTATGTTGTCAAACTTAGAGGTTGGGGGGCCTGTAGTTTTGTTGTTTTGTGGGTCGCCGTGATGCCATCACTCTTTTAAATATATAGATGTATGTTATGTATCTATGTGTATGTGTGTATATATATATATGTTTTCCCCTGACATTGAGTCTAGTCTTGGGGGTTGGTGCACATCTCTATTTCTAAGCCAAAGAGCCGGCATTGTCCATAGACAATGTGGCCATTGGCATGACTGCCATGGAGCACTGTTACCTTCCTGCCAAAGCAGTACCTATTGATCTACTCACATTTGCATGTTTTCGAACTACTAGGTTGGCAGAAGCTGGAGCTAACAGTGGGAGCTCACCTCGCTCCCTGGATTCAAAACGCTGACCTTTGGTCAGCAAGTTCAGCAGCTCAGCAGTTTAACCTGCTGTGCCACCAGGGGCTCCTGTGTGTGTGTGTGTGTGTATGTTTGTGTAAAAAGGTAAAGGTTTTCCCCTGACATTAAGTCCAGTCATGTCTGACTCTGGGGGTTGGTGCTCATCTCAATTTCTAAGCCGAAGAGCCGGTGTTGTCCGTAGACACCTCCAAGGTCATGTGGCCATGGGCATGACTGCATGGTATATGTGTGTGTGTGTGTGTGTGTGTGTGTATGGAATAATGTCCAGAGTGGGAGAAAGAACCCTTGTCTGTTTGAAGCAAGTGTGAACGTTGAAATGAGCAAGCTTGATTAGCATTGAGTAGCCATGAAGCTGCAAAGTCAAAATGAACAAAATCTGGTGACCAGTATTTAAAAACACCAGAATCAAGACAATAAATAAAGAACACCACTCAGGAACAGGGGAGTTCCAGACAGCTAACAATCAAGTGCCAGTTAACACCTTCGAAACAGAGGATGCCTCCAGGCAACAACAGCCAGGCTACCTCTATTGAGTGACTACTCAATGCTAATCAAGCTTGCCAACTGCAACATTCCCACTTGCTTCAACAGACAAGGGTTCTTTCAGGACCTCTGAAGATGCCATTAGCCATAGATGCAGGCGAAACGTCAGGAGAGAATGCTACTGGAATATAGCCATACAGCCCGAAAAACTCACAGCAACTCAATATATTGATACCAATAGCAGAGATACTAACTGATGATGGAGGGTTCTTTCCCCCACCCTAGATAGATATTCCATAGATACAGTAGAGTCTCACTTATCCAACATTCGCTTATCCAATATTCTGGATTATCCAACACAGTTTGCCTCCCGCTCATATCCACAGCTGTTTCTCTAGGCAGCAAGGATTGAACTTTTTATGGATTTCATTTCTGACAGTGTTGTTACTGTAAGTTCATTTTATGCAATTCTATCTTTATTTATAGCCAATTTGTTAGTAGCCAATGTGTTTTTAATCAATAGTTTCAATACATTGCGATGTTTTAGTGCTAAATTCGTAAATACAAAAATTACTACATAATATCACTGTGTATCGAACTGTTGATTTGTTGTAAAACATGATGTTTTGGTGCTTAATTTGAAAAATCATGACACAATTTGATGTTTAATAGGCTTTTCCTTAATCCTTCCTTATTATCCAACATTTCCGCTTATCCAACGTTCTGCCACCCCATTTATGTTGGATAAGTGGGACTCTACTGTATATATACACACTCCACTTGCCTCACCTCCAACAGACCTCTGAAGATGCCATTAGCCACAGATGCAGGGGAAACGTCAGGAGGGAATGCTACAGGAACATGGCCATGCAGTCTGAAAAACTCACAGCAATCCAGTTATTCTGGCCATGAAAACCTTCAACAACATACCACTATATTGTTATCAGTAGGGCTGCTCAGATCTTGCAGTCTCAGGGCAGCATGGCAAGAGGGTGGACTAAATGGCCTTTATGGTCCCTCCCAACTATAGTATGGCTCTACAGTTTCACTAATCTGTATCCAAAAAAACATGTCATCTTTAGGATACTTCTAGATCCTCCAAGCCATAAGGTTTGCTTGCTTCCACTAGATATTTTTCTAAGGTCGTCCAGATTGACTCTGTTGTAACTTCGGGCCATAAGGTTTGCTAGTATCCATGGTTTCCTGAATCCGTGGTACATTCATGCCACACTTTTTTCATATGTTCCAAGGTCTGGCGAATCCATTGGTTTATATTGCTAGACTTCTCTAAGGCAAATGGTTGGATATATCGCAGGCTATGCTCACACATATTTGTGTAAAAACACTTATATAGGTGTATCCTTTGATAGCTGCGACTAAGAGATAGCTGGCACAGGGCCATCCCAAGTCTACAATGGTTTTAATGGATTTTAACTGTGAATTTCTTAATACTGTTTATATTTAATCCTGTTTTAATGTTTGCACATTTGTATTTTTTAAATTGTATGATAATGTTTTTATTTTAAGCCGCATAGAGTTTCCTTCGGGAGAGATAAAGCAGGGTATAAATAAATATAATCTATCTTCTATACACATAATAAAAATGAAAATATGTATGTATGTGTGTGGCTGGGGTATCCACTTACACATACAGGCTCCCACTTCCACAAATAGTTATAGCTCCCACTACTCAGGAGACACCAATGGCCCTCTTTCCAATGATATTGCAGATTATGACACAGCAAACAAGATAGACATGCTGGATTTCGTAGCATAAAATCACAAGTCGAACACTTCCCAAGTGTCTAGGACTGTGCGATGTATTTTTGGATGATGCGCGCAAATCCCAGTAGGGTGGCCTTTTGCAGTTGGCAGATCATAATTTTGTCAATGTCTATTGTTTCCAAATATTATTATTATTATTATTATTATTATTATTATTATTTTATTGCATGACACAGCAAACAAGATAGACATGCTGGATTTCGTATCACAAAATCACAAGTCGAACACTTCCCAAGTGTCTAGGACTGCATGATGTATTTTCGGATGATGCGTGCAGATCCCAGTAGGGTGGCCTTTTGCAGTTGGCAAATCGTAATTTTGTCAATGCCTATTGTTTCCAAATGCCGGCTGAGATCTTTTGGCACGTCACCCAGTGTGCCCATCACCACCGGGACCACCTGCACTGGTTTCTGCCAGAATCTTTGAAGTTCAATCTTGAGGTCCTGATAGCAGCTGAGTTTTTCCTGTTGTTTTTCGTCAATGCGACTGTCCCCTGGGATGGCAACATCAATGATCCAAACCTTTTACTTTTCCACAACTGTGATGTCTGGTGTGTTGTGTTCCAGAACTTTGTCAGTCTGGATTTGGAAGTCCCACAGTATCTTTGCGTGCTCATTTTCCAAGACTTTTGCAGGTTTGTGATCCCACCAGTTCTTTACTGCTGGGAGGTGGGACTTGAGGCATAAGTTCCAATGGATCATTTGGGCCACGTAGTTGTGCCTCTGTTTGTAGTCTGTCTGTGCAATTTTCTTACAGCAGCTGAGGATATGATCCATGGTTTCGTCGGTTTCCTTGCACAGTCTGCATTTTGGGACACCAGCTGATTTTTCGATCTTGGCCTGAATTGCCTTTGTTCTGATGGCTTGCTCCTGGGCTGCAAGGATCAGGCCTTCTGTCTCCTTCTTCAGGGTCCCATTTGTGAGCCATAGCCAGGTCTTCTCCTTATCAGCTTTTACTTCAATTTTGTCAAGGAACTTTCCATGCAATGTTTTGTTGTGCCAGCTGTCAGTTCTAGTTTTTTTTAATTATTATTATTATTATTATTATTATTATTATTATTATTATACAACCCCAATTCAGGCTCTCACCCTCCTGAAATTAGGCTTCCTGATCAGAAGTTGCGGAAAGTCTTAGAGTTGGAAGAGACTTCCAAAGGCCATCCGGTTCACCACCCTTCTGCCATTCAGGAAAACACAATCTAAGCCCTCCCAACAAATGGCCATCCAGCCACTGCTCAAAGCCCCACAAGACTCCAGCTCAGTGTATTCCACTGTCAAACAGCCGTTATAGACAATAAGTTTTATCTAATGTTTCGGTGGGATGTCCTCTCTTGTTGTTTGAATCTGCAGTTCCATATCTTTTTTCCTCAAATCCATGTTTATCCTTCTCTTGATCACCTTGGCGTGCTCTAGCACGGACGCACCTCTGACTAAATCCGAAAGTGAGCCGCCTCTCTTGGTTCAGAGAATGCCATCTGTATGCGATCCCCGGCACCCAATTAATATTTCACATGCTCCGGGGCATTGCTTGGGCACGGAAAGGTTGCGCGGAGCTGCAGGTTGTGCGCCAGCTGCTAAAGATAGCGCCGTGTGCCAAACTGAGTAATAAACCTTCAGAGTTGTTGTTGTTTTTTCCCCCTTTGTTCTTTGTAAAGGACTACAAATAAAGCTGCTAAGGCAAGGAAAGCCGGTCACCGGGTCCCAGACCGGCACATGGCGGCAATTGTGCCATAATGA
Organism: Anolis carolinensis; assembly: GCF_035594765.1. Taxonomy (NCBI): domain Eukaryota; kingdom Metazoa; phylum Chordata; class Lepidosauria; order Squamata; family Anolidae; genus Anolis; species Anolis carolinensis. Next base: position 249,834,928 of record NC_085844.1, read on the forward strand.
CAACCGGGCACAGCTATTAAAACCCCATTAGTCTGCTGACAGGGAGCCTGTCTTACTTGACTTTAGGTGGCCCTTGGCAGGAAAGCCTTGGAAATATCTATTATCCTCCAAAAAGTAGGAGAAGGAGAAGACGCTTTGCATGAAAATGGGCACATTGAAGGGGTTGTGATGGGGAAGCACATTTCTGTTCTGGCCACATTTAGTCCCATATAAGACTCCATTCAGGATAAATCAGAGAATCCTAGAGTTGGAAGAGAGCCTTAAGAAGGCATGGGTGAATTTGGGCCCTCCTTCCAGGTGTTTTGGACTCCAACTCCCACCATTCCTAACAGCCTCAGGCCCCTTCCTTTTCCCCCCTTAACCAGCTCTAAGCCAAAGAGCCGGCGTTATCCGCAGACACCTCCAAGGTCATGTAGCCGACATGACTTCATGGAGTTCTGTTAACTTCCTGCCGGAGCGGTACCTATTGATCTACTCATGTTTGCATGTTTTGCATGTTTTTGAACTGCTCCGTTGGCAGAAGCTGGGGCTAACGGTGGGAGCTCACCTCACTCCATAGATTTGAACCACCGACTTTTCGGTCAGCAAGTTCAGCAGCTTAGCAGTTTAATCCGCTGTGCCACCGGGGGCTCCTAGAGGCCATCTAGTCCAAACCTTTTATGCTATGCAGATATGCACAAGAGAAGCACTCCTGGCAGATGGCCATCCAGTCCTGTTTGTGAAGGGGATCCCAGCAGGACATTTCTCAGATCTGACTTACTGTTGGAAAGAATAATAGCAAGAATTACAATACAGTAGAGTCTCACTTATCCAAGCCTCGCTTATCCAAGCTTCTGGATAATCCAAGCCATTTTTGTAGTCAATGTTTTCAATATATCGTGATATTTTGGTTCTCAATTCATAAATACAATAATTACAACATAACATTACTGCGTATTGAACTACTTTTTCTGTCAAATTTGTTGTATAACATGTTTTGGCGCTTAATTTGTAAAATCATAACGTAATTTGATGTTTAATAGGCTTTTCCTTAATCCCTCCTTGTTAGCCAAGATATTCGCTTATCCAAGCTTCTGCTGGCCCGTTTAGCTTGGATAAGTGAGACTCTACTGTACTAACAACAACAACAACAACAACAACAACAACAACAACAACAACAACAACATTACCCACCTCCCTTCAAGGCTCGAGTCAGGGTTCACCACAGTTAAAATACATAGAAAAAATAATGACAATTAAAACACAGAGAGACATAAGATTAAAACACATTGAAAACATTTGTTCACCTTCTATTAAACCTCCCCCAAAACACTCATTCAAATGCATATTCCAAAATACATGCAGCACCAATAAAATGCAGGGTAAAACCCACAGTTTGAAATTAGCGAAATTTAAAGTTTAAAATGACAACAAGGTTGCGCCAAAAAACCACAATGCAGCCACGCAGGAATTTGCCCAAATATCCATCATTGCTACCCAGCACCAACCTCGTCAGAGCCATGCAAAGTTTTAAAATGGAAGGAATTTTGCAAATGTTTCTTCCCTGGGTTCTATGGGCAGCCCGTAAGTCAGGCTCATCATGCCCCGGTTTTAAAAGCTTGGGAAAATCAGGGTGGTTTCTCTCTCTTTTTTTCCTGGCTAAACGAGAAGCCAAGCGAGAGAAGTAAGTGACATTCCTCTGCATGTCAGAAAGAGCAAAAGGGGAAGGGAGCAGATGTGGAGCAGCAGCGGATGCCCCCAGCACTCTGCACTGAGACCGGCCTGCAAACTGGTTCAGGAAGAGAGCCTGTCTCTCCTACGATGGGCAGAAATGGGAGATATGGGCAGAGTTGAAATAAGAAGAAGAAGAAGAAGAAGAAGAAGAAGAAGAAGAAGAAGAAGAAGAAGAAGAAGAAGAAGAAGAAGACTCTGCAAGGAAACCGATGAAACCATTGATCATATCCTCAGCTGCTGTAAGAAAATCGCACAGACAGACTACAAACAGAGGCACAACTATGTGGCCCAAATGATTCATTGGAACTTATGCCTCAAGTACCACCTGCCAGCAGCAAAGAACAGGTGGGATCACAAACCTGCAAAAGTCTTGGAAAATGAACATGCAAAGATACTGTGGGACTTCTGAATCCAGACTGACAAAGTTCTGGAACACAACACACCAGACATCACAGTTGTGGAAAAGAAAAAGGTTTGGATCATTGATGTTGCCATCCCAGGTGACAGTCGCATTGACGAAAAACAACAGGAAAAACTCAGCCGCTATCAGGACCTCAAGATTGACCTTCAAAGGCTCTGGCAGAAACCAGTGCAGGTGGTCCCGGTGGTGATGGGCGCATTGGGTGCCGTGCCAAAAGAACTCAGCCGGCATTTGGAAACAACAGACATTGACAAAATTACGGTCTGCCAACTGCAAAAGGCCACCCTGCTGGGATCTGCACGCATCATCCGAAAATACATCACACAGTCCTAGACACTTGGGAAGTGTTCGACTTGTGATTTTGTGATATGAAATCCAGCATATCTATCTTGTTTGCTGTGTCATACAATGTCATTGTGTCAATAATAATAATAATAATAATAATAATAATAATAATAACAACAACAACTTTATTTTTGTACCCCACCTCCATCTCCCCAAAGGGACTCGGGGCAGCTAACATGGGGCCTAAACCAGGCAATTACTATAAAACAAAATAAAAAACATACAAGACACGCAACATCATCAAGTAAAAATGCTACACAGTAACATAGCAAAACAATAAAATAGTAACAATAACATAATAAAACATGGCATAAAAACATTACTAAAACTAAATGAGGGCAAACTGGACCAAAGTGCAAGGAGTGAAAATTATAAAACCGGTGGTTGAGGTAGATAAATAAAGTGCTGCATTTAGTGAAAGGCTCGGGGTGGGATTAACAATGAGATTATTGTGTTGTCGAAGGCTTTCATGGCCAGGATCACAGGGTTGTTGAATGTTTTCCGGGCTGTAAGGCCATGTTCCAGAAGTATTCTCTCCTGACTTTTCGCCCACATCTATGGCAGGCGAAACGTCAGGAGAGAATACTTCTGGAACATGGCCATACAGCCCAGAAAACATACAACAACCCAATGAGATTATTCTCATCTGAGGGACAAAATAAAGTGCATCAGAAAAACAATTGACACTGAGACAGGGCCTGACGGGCATTCAGAAAGACTTTATGAGACCCAGGTGTCAAAGGCATGATCTCATGGCTTCTTGGTCGGGCCTGGATTTAAATTAAGTGATGTTTACTTGGTGTTGCACAAAAGGAGTGAAGGATAGATTATATGTAACTATGTGGAACTCCATGGTTTCGTATTGATGTGGCATTGGGGGCTGTGCGGTGGTGGTGGGAGTGTGGAGGAATGGGTGTGTTGTTTTTGTGTTGTGTGCTGGGGAAAGCATTTAATTTGGTTGTGCACAATGACAATAAGGCTGTTCTATTCTAACATAGCTAAAAGCACATAATCACTGTAAACATTTTGTAAAATACACGTATTGAAACATTGGAAAGGAGCTCTCCAAGGTACTAGACCAGGCATGAGCAAACTTGGGCCCTCCAGGTGTTTTGGACTCCAACTCCCACCATTCCTAACAGCCGGTAGGCTGTTAGGAATGGTGGGAGTTGGAGTCCAAAACACCTGGAGGGCCCAAGTTTGCCCATGCCTGGAAAAGGGCTCAGAGAACCTATTTCTATACATGTCTGGCTGTAATCTTTTGGGAGACTTTGCACCATGGAATTTGTTGCATTGGGCAAAATCTCTGTAGTTGTATAATGCCAATTTCTACATTGCGCTGATTGCGCTATGTTGAATGATAATGCATAATTGAATGCGCATATGCATTCAGTTCACGTTTGAGGAAGTGGAGCTGTGCATGCGAAGCCACAGGGCTTTGGTGCCAATGCACAGTGTACATTCAGATGCGCATTATGCATATTATTATTATTATTATTATTATTATTATTATTATTTTATTTCTTGGCTGAGATGAAAAGAGGCTCAGAACGTTAAAAAGAAACAGCTCGCCACATTAACACCACCACATTGGCTTGCGCATGAAGATATGAATTGCATATGAAGATGTGGCTGTGCATTCAGCTGGATGTAAAATGATGTTTCACGATTCTTGCACAACTCTATTAGCATTGAGTTATTCGCCATGCCTATGCCATGATAGGCCACTTCTATCCTGCCATATAATGCAGATTATCAAGGCAGATAATCCGTATTATCTGCTTTGAACTGGATTATATGAGTCTACTATATAAACCAGTTCACAGCAGATAATGTGGATTTTATATGGCAGTGTAGAAGGGGCCTAAGAAAACCTTACAAAATTCATAAGGTCATCCTTAGTCCACAAGCATCTTGAAGGCATTATTCTATGTGTATGTGTGTATGTGTGTGTGTACACACACACACACAGATTTGAGAGAGACGGCTTCCCCTGAGGCTAACTGTCTGGTTTTGATTTTATATATTTATACATATCCTTGTCGCTACTGGGTTATGATGCATTCCTCCTGCTGCCTTTCCCCTTGAGGTTTTATTTACTGTTTTGATTTGATTATTTCGGTGCTTTGTGCATTTATGGAACAGAACGATCTTTATAAAACGCATTAAAAGAACCGGAACAAGAAGAGAGCAATGGGACAGAGGCAGGCTTCATTTGGGGAGGTGGCATCAAGGCCCCTTCCTTCTACACTGCCACATAATCCAGATTATCAAAGCAGACAATCCACATTATCTGCTTTGAGTCTATGCTGCCATATAATCCAATCCAAAGCAGATAACATGGATTGTCTGCTTTGATAATCTCCATTATATGGCAGTGTAGAAAGCACCATAATCTCTGCCTGATGCAAAACCAAGGTGCCATGCTCCCGTTGTTGTTGTTGTTGTTGTTGTTGTTGTTGTTGTTGTTGTTGTTATCATTATCTCACTGACCTGGCGGATGATGCAGGACAGGCTGCTGAGGATGCTACAGGTGGGATTGTCCTGGTTTGCAAAGGCACTGTGCTGGGTGTGTGTGTTAACTGGAAAAAGAAGTGCATGAGCTGATTGCCTGAGCCTGCAAAGACCTGGGGAATGAGTTGGTACTGTTTCTGTTCTGCTGCTGCAGAACCAGTTTGGACAAGTTTTTATGAGTCTATGCTGCCATATAATCCAATCCAAAGCAGATAACGTGGATTGTTTGCTTTGATAATCTGGATTATATGGCAGTGTAGAAAGAGCCATAATTTCTGCCTGATGCAAAACCAAGGTGTCATGATCCCTGTGTTGTTGTTGTTTTTATCTCACTGTCCTGGTGGATGACACAGGACAGGCTGCTGAGGATGTTGCAGGTGGGATTGTCATGGTTTGCAAAGGCACTGTGCTGTGTGTGTGTTAACTGGAAAAAGAAGTGCATGAAGCCCATTTTCTGAGCCTGCAAAGACCTGGGGATTGAGTTGATACTGTTTCTGTTCTGCTGCTGCATAACCAGTTTGGACAAGTTATTATGGGTCTATGCTTCCATATAATCCAATCCAAAGCAGATAACGTGGACTGTTTGCTTTGATAATCTGGATTATATGGCAGTGTAGAAAGGGCCATAATCTCTGCCTGATGCAAAACCAAGGTGTCATGATCCCTGTGTTGTTGTTGTTTTTATCTCACTGTCCTGGTGGATGACACAGGACAGGCTGCTGAGGATGTTGCAGGTGGGATTGTCATGGTTTGCAAAGGCACTGTGCTGTGTGTGTGTTAACTGGAAAAAGAAGTGCATGAAGCCCATTTTCTGAGCCTGCAAAGACCTGGGGATTGGGTTGATACTGTTTCTGTTCTGCTGCTGCAGAACCAGTTTGGACAAGTTTTTATGGGTCTATGCTTCCATATAATCCAATCCAAAGCAGATAACATGGACTGTTTGCTTTGATAATCTGGATTATATGACAGTGTAGAAAGGGCCATAATCTCTGCCTGATGCAAAACCAAGGTGTCATGCTCCCGTTGTTGTTGTTGTTGTTGTTGTTGTTGTTGTTGTTGTTGTTGTCATCTCACTGACCTGGTGGATGATGCAGGACAGGCTGCTGAGGATGCTGCAGGTGGGATTGTCCTGATTTGCAAAGGCACTGTGCTGTGTGTGTGTGTTAACTGGAAAAAGAAGTGCATGAGCTGATTGCCTGAGCCTGCAAAGACCTGGGGAATGAGTTGGTACTGTTTCTGTTCTGCTGCTGCAGAACCAGTTTGGATAAGTTTTTCAGTGCTGAGTACTGCTAGTGAACTAGACTGAAGGTGAACCCGGCGAAGACTGAGATTCTCTGGCATGGCCGCTCGACTGGTCTGACCCACTTGCTACCCACCTTCGATGGTGCTGCCCTATCTCCTTCGCCTTCCGTTAAGAGCCTGGGTGTCGTTTTAGATTCGCAGCTGAGAATGGAAGCTCAGGTCGCTGCTGCCAGCAAACAGGCCTTTTTCCACCTACGACAAGCGAGGCAACTGGCATCCTATCTATCTAATGAGGCTCTGGCAACGGTCACCCATGCAAATAGAAGAGTGGATCTTATGATACACTGTTGGTTAAGAGTGATGGTACGAGTGTTGAATAAAAAGTAATGCCTCCACCTTCGTAACTCCTCAACAGAGGGCAGTCCTGGTCTGTGGCAGGTCCTGGCTTGTTCAGAAGACTCTATAGTTCCATTTGGCGGGAAGCCTTAGCATTGAACGGTTGTTTTGTTAAATTGCAAAGTATGGAACCCTGTGCAGACAGTCGGCCAATGTGACTTAAGCAATGTACAGTCATTGATTTCTTGACAGCAGAAGGTGTCACCCCAAAGGAGATTCATCAGAGAATGCAAGCTGTTTATGGTGATCGTGTTGATGTGAGTCCTGTTTGTTGTTGGGCAAGTGAGTTTAAAGATGTTGAGGTGGGAACATCTGACTTGCGTGACAAACAAAGAGTTGGACGTCCTGTGACAGCAACCACCGAGTTTCACAAGCAAAAGGTTGACAGATTGATTCAGGACGATCATCGTATCACTCAGAGAGAAATGTCAAGCATAATCCGCATTTCACAAGAACATGTGGGTCACATTATTGCTTTGCTTGGCTGTTGGAAAATCCATGCACGATGGGTCCTGTGAGACGCTGGTTGCGGAAACAGAGTGTCGACTTCTTCCGTGAAAACTTGTTCATCGTTGGCAGAAATGTATCCAATTGTCTGTTGATTATGTGGAAAAGTGAATAGTGGTAGTTAAAGAGCACATTCTAAGGATTATTTCTGCCTTTGATTTATTAAAATATTCCCATCCAAACCTAAGTAACAAAGGTGGAGGCATTACTTTTCATTCAACCCTGGTAGTATCATACAACATGAATATTCATAATTAGAGATGAAATTTGCAAAAGGCAGAACCGCAAATGTGGAAGGAGTGGTGACTGTATTATCCTGTTATTGCCTTCCACACCAGCGTTTGAACCCAACATCGTTCTTCTCAGGGCGATGGGCTTTTCGCCGTCCTTGGCCCCTTATCCGAAAGGCAAGGCAAGAGCCGCATCCTGGACAGCCGCTGCCCTGCCTGGGAAATGGTCCAGAGCCCATTAGATTCCTCTCTTTCTCTCTCCTTCTCTGCCACTTTTCCCTGCCGAGTATTTGAAGCCCGGAATTAAATGTGTCTCCGTCACATGGAAGGGTGTCCTTGGTAACGCAGCCATCCGGAGCCGCCGGCAAAAAATGCAGCAGCCAAAGAGCGTCTGATGTGCATCCCGAGCAGGGCTGCCGTGCCAGGCTCCTTTCCATCCGGGGCTCATCCGCCACATGGATGCTTTTGATTATGCGCCATGTGAGCTGGGGATAGTGGGAACTGCAACCTATGCAGACTGGGGATAATGGGCATTGCAATTCATTCAGGCTGAGAGTAATGGGAAATACAAATAATTCAGACTGGGTGTAATGGGAATTGCAACCCATGCAGTAATGGGAATTGCAACCCATGTGGACTGGGGTTAATGAGAATTGCAACCCATGTGGACTGGGAGTAATGGGAATTGCAACCCATGTAGTACTGGGAATTGCAACCCATGTGGACTGGGGGTAATGGGAATTGCAACCCATGTAGTAATGGGAATTGCAACCTATGTGGACTGGGGGTAATGGGAATTGCAACCCATGTAGTAATGGGAATTGCAACCCATGTGGACTGGGAGTAATGGGAATTGCAACCCATGTAGTAATGGGAATTGCAACCCATGTGGACTGGGAGTAATGGGAATTGCAACCCATGTAGTAATGGGAATTGCAACCCATGTGGACTGGGGGTAATGGGAATTGCAACCCATGCAGTAATGGGAATTGCAATCCATGTGGACTGGGAGTAATGGGAATTGCAACCCATGTAGTAATGGGAATTGCAACCCATGTGGACTGGGAGTAATGGGAATTGCAACCCAAGTAGTAATGGGAATTGCAACCCATGTGGACTGGGAGTAATGGGAATTGCAACCCATGTAGTAATGGGAATTGCAACCCATGTGGACTGGGAGTAATGGGAATTGCAACCCATGTAGTAATGGGAATTGCAACCCATGTGGACTGGGAGTAATGGGAATTGCAACCCATGTAGTAATGGGAATTGCAACCCATGTGGACTGGGGGTAATGGGAATTGCAACCCATGCAGTAATGGGAATTGCAATCCATGTGGACTGGGAGTAATGGGAATTGCAACCCATGTAGTAATGGGAATTGCAAACCATGTGGACTGGGAGTAATGGGAATTGCAACCCAAGTAGTAATGGGAATTGCAACCCATGTGGACTGGGGGTAATGGGAATTGCAACCCATGTAGTAATGGGAATTGCAACCCATGTGGACTGGGGGTAATGGGAATTGCAACCCATGTAGTAATGGGAATTGCAACCCATGTGGACTGGGAGTAATGGGAATTGCAACCCATGTAGTAATGGGAATTGCAACCCATGTGGACTGGGAGTAATGGGAATTGCAACCCATGTAGTAATGGGAATTGCAAACCATGTGGACTGGGGGTAATGGGAATTGCAACCCATGTAGTAATGGGAATTGTAACCCATGTGGATTGGGGGTAATGGGAACTGCAACCCATGTAGTACTGGGAATTGCAACCCATGTGGACTGGGGGTAATGGGAATTGCAACCCATGTAGTACTGGGAATTGCAACCCATGTGGACTGGGGGTAATGGGAATTGCAACCCATGTAGTAATGGGAATTGCAACCCATATGGACTGGGGGTAATGGGAATTGCAATCCATGTGGACTAGGGGTAATGGGAATTGCAACCCATGCAGTAATGGGAATTGCAACCCATGAAGATGGGTGTGATGGGAATTGCAATCCATTAAGTAATGGGAATTGCAACCCATGCAGACTGAGTGTAATGGGAATTGCAACCCATGCGGACTGGGCGTAATGGGAATTGCAACCCATGCGGACTGGGCGTAATGGGAATTGCAACCCATGCGGACTGGGTGTAATGGGAATTGCAACTCATGCAGGGGGGATAATGGGAATTGCAACCCATGAGGACTGTGGTAATGGGAATTGCAACTAATTCATACTGGGGATAATGGGCACTGCAACCATACAGAATGGGGATCATGGGAATTGCAATGCACATGGACTGGGGATCATGGTAATTGCAACCCATGCAGATTGGGGATAATGGAAATTACAACTTATCATACTGGTGATAATGGGCATTGAAACCCATGTGGACTGGGAAATAATGGGAATTGCAATGCACATGGACTGGGGAAAATGGGAATTACAACCCATGCACACTGGGAATAATGGAAATTGCAACATGCAGACTGGGGATAATGGGCATTTCAACCCACATGGACTAGAAGGTGAAACCAGGATTCCATAACATTTAGTCATAGCAGTTGCATTATTATTATGATTGTTATTATTATTATTATTGGATTCATAATAATAATAATAATAATAATAATTCAGCAACTGTAACTCAATGATGTGGAAACCTGCAATTGTGATGATGATGATTAATAATAATAATATCCTGCTCTTTTTTCCCTTGAGACTCTTGAGCAGTCCACAACATTTAAAAAACAGCGCAGTGTAAAATCCGGGACAGACAAATACTAAAATGGAATTAAAAACCAATAAATTTAAACACTTAAAATCAATTTTGAAAGCCCATCTTTCTCAAAGAATTGGCTGTGATCTGGTTTGAGCGATTGGAACCCCGGCGGACGAGAAGCAATATAAGAGATATAAGAGTAATATAAAGCAAAGAAAGGTTGCTTACTCCGAGGATTCTTTGCCTGGGATGGATGGATGATTGCAAGAGGAGGCCTGCCGTCCTTTGTTCGGGGAGGACAGATGGCACATCCGTCCCCAAGAGCCATGTTTCTCTCTCCTGGGCCGCGGCCCCGATGGCCCTTTGGGACTTTGGGATTCTCCGTTTCAATTTTCTATTACGTTCAGATGGTCCAGGAGGAAGCCTTCCCGAAGGTCCCATTCGCTAAGGAGGCCTTGATGGATGATTTCCCATTATTGCCGGGGCTTGCTGAGTGGGAATATAACAACAACAACAATAATAATAGTTTTTAGGTAGTTTTAATGGGCATATGGGTGGCATAAGTGACGTATGGGGAAATAGCTGAGTTTGCAAATTGCATAATGATGTGTTGTCGAAGGCTTTCATGACCACAATCCCTGGGTTGCTGTGAGTTTTTCAGGCTGTGTTGTAAGACAATTTACCTTCAACGGTTCCAGCCCAGGAGGAATTCAGGCAGAAAACCCAGTCTCGTGAGAGTAGGTAAAGGTAAAGGTTTTCCCTTGACGTTAAGTCCAGTTGTGGCCGACTCTGGGGGTTGGTGCTCATCTCCATTTCTAAGCCGAAGAACCGGCGTTGTCTGTAGACACATCCAAGGTCATGTGGCCACTGGCATGACTTCATGGAGCGCCGTTACCTTCCCACCGGAGCGGTACCTATTGATCTACTCACATTTGCATGTTTTTGAACTGCTAGGTTGGCAGGAGCTGGGGCTAACAGCAGGTGCTCATTCCGCTCCCAGGATTTGAACCTGGGACCTTTCGGTCTGCAAGTTCAGCAGCTCAGCGCTTTAACACACTGCGCCACCACCAGGGACCCTAATAATATTAGTACAAAAAGCAAAGTATTTATTGTTATCATAGCTATGATAAGGCAAAACAGCCGTACACAACACAAAAGTCTGTACCATGCAAATGGCCACTGCAAAGCATGTCGCAGTTAACAAAGAATATATACCTTGGCTTATCTAAAATTGACCAATTGCTAATGATCTTCCTCACTTCCACACCTATTTTGGCACAAGTGGTATGTATGACCTAATTTGTTTACTCCATGCTAGCTTCTCTCCTTTACTATTTTCTGGCTTATGGTCCCTTCAGTATGGCCATGTTCCAGTAACATTCTCTCCTGACATATCGCCTGCATATGTGGCTCATGGCATCTTCAGAGGTCTGTTGGCAGTGAAGCAAGTGGAGTGTATATATTTCTGTGGAATGTCCAGGGTGGGAGAAAGAACACATGTCTGTTTGAAGCAAGTGTGAATGTTGCAGTTAACAAGCTTGAGTAGCATTGAGTAGCCTTGCAGCTGCAAAGTCAACCAGTGAGGGTATCTGCATAGAGGTAGCCTGGCTGTTGTTGCTTGGGGGCACCCTCTGTTTGGGAGGTGTTAACTGGCCCTTGATTGCTGGCTGTCTGGAATTCCCGTTTCTGAGTGGTGTTCTTTATTTATTGTCTTGATTTCCAGCTTCTTGGCAGGGGGTTGGACTAGATGGCCCATGAGGTCTCTTCCAATGCTATTATTCTATGATTCTATGTGTTTTTTAAATACTGATCGCCAGATTTTGTTCATTTTCATGGATTCCTGCTTTCTGTTGAAATTGTCCACATGCTTGTGGATTTCAGTGGCTTCTTTGTGTAATCTGACATGATAGTTGTTGGAGTGGCCGAGCATTTCTGTGTTCTCAAATAATATACAGTAGAATCTCGCTTATCCAACGTAAACAGGCCGGCAGAACGTTGGATAAGCGAATATGTTGGATAATAAGGAGAGATTAAGGAAAAGCCTATTAAACATCGAATTAGGTTATGATTTTACAAATTAAGCACCAAAACATCATGTTATACAACAAATTTGAAAGAAAAAGTAGTTCAATACGCAGTAATGCTATGTAGTAATTACTGTATTTACAAATTTAACACCAAAATATCATGATGTATTGAAAACATTGACTACAAAAATGCGTTGGATAATCCAGAACGTTGGATAAGCGAGTGTTGGATAAGTGAGACTCTACTGTATTGTGTCCAGGTTGGTTCATCAAGTGCTTTGCTATGGCTGATTTCTCTGGTTGAGAAATCTGCATTCTGGAAACATTCTGAATCATGGCCAGACAGCCTGGAAAACACACAACAACCCTGTGATCCTGGCCATGAAAGCCTTCGACAACACAATAATAATATACTTTATTTATATTCCGTTCTATCTCCCCGAGGGGACTCAGAGCGGATGACAACATACACAGATAGGCAAACATTCAATGCCTTTAATACAGTGGAATAACAATGACATACAAATACACAGAGCAAAGGTAAAGGCTTCTTCTTTCATCTCCGGCTTTCTGGAGGCGGTGCTCAGCTCTGGCCATGGGGAAGTGCTCTTGTTGCATTTCCAAGCCAAGGAGCCTGTTCATGTTGCCAGCATGGCTGCATGGGCGCCATTATTACCTTCCCACAGTACCTATTAATCTACTCATATTTGCATGTTTTTGAACTGCTTGGTTGGCAGGAGCTAGGGCTGACAGCAGGAGCTCACCCCAACCCGCAGCTTCGAACTGCCAACCTTTAGTTCAGCAGAGTTCAATGATTTAATCCGTTGCGCCACTGTGGCCCCAGGATCCCATAGCACTGAGCCATAGCAATTAAATTGATGCCGAACTGAAATAATTCCACAGTGTAGATGCGCCCCTTGATGCATTAAATATCTACCATGCCTTTCAAGATAGTGCTCTCGTCGTGAGACTCCTCGCTTTCATCCTAAAAGCAACAAAACCAAAGTGCTGTTGTATGTTTTTTGGGCTGTATGGCCATGTTCCAGAAGTATTCTCTCCTGACATTTCGCCCACATCTATGGCAGGCATCCTCCAAGGTGAACTTAACCACCTAAACTGGGCTCTAGAAGCCAATGGGTATGTATGTATTCTACCTCACAACCTCTGAGGATGCCTGCCATAGATGTGGGCGAAACGTCAGGAGAGAATACTTCTGGAACATGGCCATACAGCCCAGAAAACATGCAACAACCCTGTGATCCCAGCCATGAAAGCCTTTGACAAAACAAAATGAAACTCCCCATTGCTTCCCCTCTTGATGAAATGGCAATTTATTCTAAACCATTGTTGGCTATGTGAAAACACCTCCATCTGCATGGTTATTATTATTGTTATTTATATCCCACTTTTTCTCCCAATAAGGAGACTCGAAAGCGGCTTGCATTAAAAGCATAGCGATACAATTTAAAATCTACAAATATATAAACATTAAAATGGAATAAAATATCATTGGTATTTTAAAAAATTAAGTTAAAGTTATTTTGGCCATAAGGATTATAGTACCATTAAAGCAACTTTGGGGAACTTTGCCTTTAAAAAAAATCCAATACATAAATGAATCTCATTAGAATTTATTGGGATACAAAGTTGCTTCCTTTATTTTGCATGCAGCTGCAACAGTTTAAGTGAGTAATCCAAGTCTGTGATCTTGAGCAAGGTCCAGATTTTGCAGGAAAAGCCAGATATCAATAAATAGGTAGAAAAGGAGAAGGAAGAGAATGGAGTGGCGAGAAGTTTGGATATGTATCTGGAACTAATTACTTTCCAAAAGGTAACTTTCCAAGCTTTTAGTAGCCGGTCCAAGGAGGCAGCATTCGCAGTTTATTTCTGCAAAACAAGTCTTCGTTGCTGACAAGGAAGGCTTGGTGATGAGTGGGAAAGACCAAAATATTTGCAAACGGTGATATTTGGGTACATGAGAAGGAGGCGGGCATGGGATGGCAACACTGGATGTGCGAAGCTATATATAGGGAGCGGCATGAATATCTGTACAATGCTGTGCACGTCCCTAGAGAAGTAGGTCTCACTGCGTTTAATGGAAGCATAGTGTTAGAAGGGACTCCCAGAGGCCATCTAGACCAGCCATGGGCAAACTGGAGCCCTTGCTTCAGGTGTTTTGGACTTCAACTCCCACAATTCCTAACAGTCTCAGGCCCTTTCCTTTTCCCCTTCAGCTACTTAAGATTAAGAGACTTGGCGTTGTTAGGAATTGTGGGAGTTGAAGTCCAAAACACCCGGTGGGCCGACGTTTGCCCATGCCTGATCGAGACTAACCCCCTTCTGTAACACAATCTAAGCCCTCCCAATATATGCAAATACAATTCCCTGACCTAATTTATTCCGGAGGGAGAGACTGTTGCACCTCAGCACTGGTTCACCTTGCTCTTAACACACACTTCACCACAGCAGGCTAGGTTTAAACAGTTTATTGATAACAGAGAGCAAAGTCTGAATAAAAAGCAGTAAAGAAAGCAAACATCCAAATGCAATGGCAGTCAGTAAAAAGCAATATTCAAACGCAAAGGCAGTCAGTCAAAAGGCTATAATCCAGAGGTAAAAGCAATTTTCAGAAAACAGTCCCAAGTCTCTGATACAAGAAATTTGTCCTGAAAAACAAGGCAACATGAACTTCAGCGTAAAATCCAAAAACACAGGTTCCAGGCATGAACATAAACAAGAATCCTTAGACAAGGCAGGAGATATGCTTCCAAAAATCAACATTGCTTCGTCTGAAATCTTTCCCTGTCCCTCCTGTATTTGCCCATGTTTGCAAGCCAAAAAAGCATTTCTCTGTCCTTGAGTTCCTATGCGTTTGCCAGCAATTCTCAGGTAACATCTGGGACGATGAACCTTTAACCTTAACGTTGTATCTCTGTCTAAGGAAGATTCCTCTGAGTCAATGTTTTAAATCCTGTGAAAGGTCACCCTTATCATTAGTTTCTGTTTCCTTGCTAGCCTTTGGCTTCTCTGACAATTCCAAGCCAGAGCCTTCAACATTTCCAGCATTGGAGCCTTCAAGACTTCTCTCCTCAACATTGCTTTGGTCAGCCTGCATAAACTCAAATCCCCCTTCATCATCAGACTGAACCACAACAGAGACTCAGTGAACTGTGCAAGACAGTGCGCATATTTACATTCTACGAGGCATCTCTGACTAATATGGTGTGTCTCTACACTGCAGAATTAATACAGTTTGATCACATTTTAACCTCTATGGCTCAATGCTATGGAATTCTAGGAGCTGTAGTTTGACAAGGGCTTGAGCATTCTGTGCCAAAGAGGATTGGTGCCTTTCCAAACTACAACTCCCAGGATTCCATAGCATTGAGCCATAGAGGTTAAAATGTGATCAAACTGTATTAATTCTGCAGTGTAGATGCAACTATGAGAAGTCCTTCGGACTACCCAGGTTGCATAGAGTTTAGAGGGTCATCACCATGGTGAATTAATACTTAAATATATATTGGTTTTAATACAGTAGAGTCTCACTTATCCAACACTCACTTATCCAACGTTCTGGATTATCCAACGCATTTTTGTAGTCAATGTTTTCAATATATCATGATATCTTGGTGCTAAATTCGTAAATACTGTAATTACAACATAGCATTAATGCGTAATTAACTACTTTTTCTGTCAAATTTGTTGTGTAACATGATGTTTTGGTGCTTAATTTGTAAAATCATAACCTATTTTGATGTTTAATAGGCTTTTTCTTAATCTCTCCTTATTATCCAACATATTCGCTTATCCAAAATTCTGCCGGCCCGTTTATGTTGGATAAGTGAGACTCTACTGTAATATAAAAAGTATAGTTGTTTTTAAAAAATTTTTAATTGTTTTTATATTTTGATAGGCTAATTGTTTATATGAACACTGTTCGATATTTATGGTTCGCCACCTTGAGTCACTATACCAGTAAAAAGGCAATAAAGTAACAAACAAGTAAATACAGTAGAGTTTCGCTTATCTAACTTTCGCTTATCCAACATTCTGTATTATCCAATGCAGTCTGCCTTTTAGTCAGTGTTTTTGTAGCCAATGTTTTCAATACATTGCGATGTTTTGGTGCTAAATTCTTAA